>NW_023270389.1:23585195-23637419 GCF_011800145.1 Mirounga leonina
TAAATAAATAAATAAATAAATAAATAAATAAATAAATAAATAAATAAATGGTGGGCTTATAAGAAAAATGATAATCTGGTCCAGTATTCACAGAGAATTTATTAAATAACACCAGTGTAACTCAATTTTGCTTACCACAATTAGCCCCATCTAATATCAAAGTGATGAGAGCATGCAAAAAAAAAAAAGGGAGAAAATTATAAGATCACTAAAAGGGGAGGTAAAAAAAATTCATATATTTGAAGACTTATTTGTTAATAAGAGCAGGTAATTTACTTGATGAAGCAGGTTAATAAATCAGTTTTCCAGTTATCTACATTCATTTAAATGAAAATATGTATTTACTATTTTAAGATGCATCCTTTGTTCCCAAGGAAATCAAACTTCTTTATCAAAAAATACCTTTCAGAATTATTAAGAAAAAGCAATACAATCTAATTACTCTTATGTGGTGAGATGTGAGAGGTTGCACATCCTAAAAAGACTCTAATATTTTATCTCATTGCTGTCACCAAAATGTTACAAATCAGCATCCTGGCAAAGTGCATGATGTCTAATACTTTTTTCTTTTACTGCAAGCTGCTATTATAATACAGTGAGTGATTGATTTTTCTTCCTAATTAGAAAATAACATGATATAATAAAATCAAAGAAAGTTCTTCAGTAGCCATAGTCCCATATCCTATCCACTGCTGGAGAAATTACGAATGCAACTCCCATACCATACGAAGAGGTGCATGTGGAAATCACAGATACCAAATAGAATCAAGTAGTTAAATCTATTAAAATCTACCTCAAGTTAACAATTAACAAAAAAGACAAAGTAAGGATATTATATCTAATCTGTGATTGTGTAATAATTTTGAAATTTGCCTTCACTTCTGTGGGGCTTTTTTCTTTTTGTTTTGTTTTGTTTTGGCCTGCAGCTTTTGTAGGAAAATGGGAGGAATAATATTTCTACAACCAGTGTAACAAGCCAACTATTGTGTAACTTATCAGAATCTCTAATGTCTTTGGGGACTTGGTCAATGATTTGCCAGGAAAACAGAACCAAAAACAAATAAGCTATGAACTAATGGTAAGTAGAGAAAATGCTGAATTATATAAGCTCACAATTCTCTTACATTTGCCTTTTTTCCAAATATTTTTCTGATAGTTTCTTATTTACTCTCTTTTTTATATAGTGTAATGCATTTTCTTTCAGAGTTGAAACTTATTTTTAATTATTTTGTGAAAGTATAGTAAAATTGAAAAATACATACTGATTAACGTGCCAGTTTTTGAATATTCTTAGTATGTAAAAAAATTTTGCTATAAATCTCTAATTCCAACACACAGGTTTATATATAGTTTTATGAAAAGGTGACAATACATCAATTTTCATAAAGCAAGCAATATCTTGAGAGGTACATTTATTTGAAATACAAATGAGGTACACATAAACAAAAAACAAGTAGGTAAACAATAGTTGTTTTACTTGGGGAAAAACATTCACTAAATACGCTCCTAAGTTGATCATACCTAAATAAGAGCTTTTTAAAGATCACCTAAGGTAAAATGTCTTTTATGTATAATCTACTTACTTCTAATATAGGTCACAGTAAATAAATGGAATATTGTTTTTGTTATTTAACATTGTGTATGTATTATGTATTATATATGCATATTTATATGCATTTATATGTGTAGATATTATACATATATGTATTATATGTGTGTGTTGTATGTTAACCAGCAGTAAAAAAAAACAAAACATATTTCCCATGTTGTTAAAAACTACCTGAAAAGATCATATTTTGTGCCTGCAGAGAAATGCATTCCATAAATACACATATTCATAAATTAGTAAACCATTCCTCCAATTTTGAGTATTTACATTGTTTCTAGCATTACACTGTTAAAAACGAACTGCGAAGTGTGATTTATGTGCAAAATGCTTATTGCATTACACAGTAGAGTCCCAGAAGTGGATTCTTTGTTCAAAGAGTATGGACATTTCAAGAATCTTGATAAATATTGCCAAATCATTCTGCAAAGTGTACAAATTTACATTCCCAGTCACAATGTAAGAAAGTTCCTATTTTACTATATCCCCTTTTATATTAAACAGTATGATTGTAAAAAGCACTGCTAAATATGGCATCTCATTTTAATGTGCATTTCTCAGTTATTGGCAATGTATTTTTTCTGTGGTTAGCATTTACTTGTATTTCATCATGTCTGGGTTTTTCACTTAATTCTTCGCAAAATATCCTCTGAAAAAAAATTTAATATAGCAATTAATCCATTGCTGTATTTTTTCCAATGCTTTTTTCCATCTGCCTTTTGATTTATATGTATGAGTATGTGTGTGTGTGTGTGTGTATACAGAGGGAAACTTTAAATCAAATTTATCATTCTTTTTCTTAAAGAAGCTGGTTCTACAGTCTTTTTTTAATCTTAGGAAGCTTTCCTCCATTCATATATTTGATATTCAATTATATTCTCTTTTACTTTTTTACTAATTTATTTTTTCATGTTACTCTTTTTCATTCGTACCTCTAAAAATATTAGTAAGGTGCTAACCATGCATCAAGAAAACATACCTTAAACTTGACATAAACCAATAGTGAGCAAAATCTGATCTAGCCCCTGTGCACATGTGGCTTAAAACCTCATGCAAGCGACAGCCATTAATGAAAGGAATGCTTGAACAGAGATGTAGAAGATCTGACCAAATAAGTCTAAAGGGTGAAGGGGGTGGTGAAGCAGAATTATCTTGTGCTAAAGCAGTGTGCTGTGCATTCTGAAACAGGAAAGTAAGAACAATGGAGCTGAAAGTGTGTAAAAGGAGAGCATGGAAAGATAAGCTGGAGAGATAAGTAAGGGGACCAGGCAACACTATAAGCCTCTTAAGGTTTCTGGTCCTTATCCTAAGAAGAATGGAAAGTATTAAAAGGTTTTCAGTGTTGTAAAGACAAATACAAATTAAAAATAAGAGGCTTAATTCTCCCAGTTGAAAATAGGGAAGAGATTTCTCCACCCTCCCTTTTCTTTGAATATTTACTTTAGAAAATGTGTGTTTGTAAGTACTTTCCTCCTCTAAAATGATATAAATCCTTTTGAAAACTAGGTAAGCCTCTTGTGAGTTTATAGACAGACTCAGGACTGTCTTTCGTAAGCTGGGAGTCATCTCTTTGAAATATAAACATCAAGGGAGATAGCACCCTATCTCAGTTTCCGTAGTAGGACAGCAGCCTAACTTCAGTGCTCCAAGTTGCAAAACTACTTCCTGTAATAAAGAGCTGAGAAGTTTGTTTTTTCCTCTGGATAAAGCCAATTAGTTAATACAGATAGTCACCCCAACTACCAGGTAAAGTTAGGAGGAACTGTGTGTTACAAAGGGTTCTGTCAAGTCCTCTTATTTGAGGACTAGTTATTGTTTAACTTGAGAACATGCATGTAACGGGTTGTATATGCTTGGCTAGATCAGAGGGTGAGATCTGTTCTTGCAATGTCTTACTGGATTGTGATGTATCACATTCTGGTTTAATGCTTATTCAGCGATAAAAGTTGTATCTTTTTCTCCTACCTTTGTGGAGAGAATTTCTGGACTAGAAGATTCAGGGGTTTTCGTTGTTATTGCTGCTTTGGGTTTTTTTGGTTTTGTTTTGTTTTGTTTTAATTCAGGTGTAATTAACATACAGTGTAAGTAGATTTTGATTTTGATTATTTTTCTTCAACAATGTGAAGAAAGGGAAAATATGTTTAGTTTTCTATTTCAAAATGATCTCTGGCTACAAAGGAGAAAATGGATGACAGGAATGGAATAGTTTCATCCAATTAATTAAAGGTCCAGGTGAGAAATGGGAGAAGCTTGGAAGAATATGGGAGTGGTAGAGAAGTGGATGTATTCATGGATATTTCATGAGTAAGAGCAATAGGATCTAGCAATGAAAAGGATATTACAGTAATTTGGGTAAAGATAATTCATAAGGTATTTTATAACGGGTAGATAATCCAAAAAATAAGAACACAGAGCGGGGAGCAAATTTGCTTGGTTGGGGAAAACTAAATTTGAGGTGACTGAAAAAAATCAAATGAAAATAATAAGTTGGCCATTGGATCATTTATCTTGAATTTTATTTTGGTGAGTGTGAAGTAAGGTTCTAATTTCTTTTTTCCTTTTTCTCTTCTTTCTTTTTTTTCTGAATAGCTAATTACTTCCAGGACAAATTCTATTTTAGCTTGGTGGTTTTGACAAACTCCTCTCTTGACAAATGCAAACAAATTAAACAAAACCAGAAAAACTGACAACCAAATGAAAATACTCTTCCCCTTCACAGTATTTTTCTTTTTAACTAGATTCCACCATCCAAATCTAATACAGAATCTTTGCTTCAAACTCATGTGTGATCTGCACCTACTTTCTGTATAGAGGATTAATATAAAGGAGTAGATAATTAGAGACTTAAATATCTTCAGAGGCTATCCCAGTATTTGAGCTTTCCAACTTCTAGGACTTGGGTTTCAAATTATTATTCTTGCCTTCAGTTTGGGGTCTTTCTCAACAATTGCCAAGAATTCAAGGGACCTTAACCTAGATCTTATTCCTTACCCCTCCCAATTATCCAGGAAAGTCAAGCAATATTAGGAATATGAGGAGAAGAGAAAGCATTTTTTATTGTTTTTATTCTCTCAAAAAGGAACAATTTTCCATCCAATGCCTCCCACCTGACCACTGCCATTCCTTTTCCAATCACGGGTAATGAAGAATTATGATGACTGGCTTAATATAATCGTCCCTGGATATTGAAGAGTTACTGTATTCCTGAAATCATCTGTGTGCGTTGCTGCACAGAAATGCAATCACTTCAAGACAATGGGCCTGTTGTTATTGTTCATGCAAATAACTGAAAAAATGCCCCCCCCCCCCATGAAGACCTCAGTGAATATTTAGTGAGCTAAATAAAACAGAAATAAGTAGGCAGTGAAGGAAAAGATAATTCAGGGCAGGAGATCACTAACGATCCTTTATTGACAAGAGAAGTGGGACCGTTATTTCTAGGTCAAATTCCATCAGTTTAAAAAGTTTAAAACAGTGGGGGGAAAAATGAACTTCCAGAAAGGGAAAAGTAATAAAGTAGGAAAGGACACAGTTTCCTGAGTAGAGCAGCTGGAGTAATTCCATAGGTAGTTTGGTATCAAAATTGGTGGTCTTTCAGTGTTAAGTTGAAGAATTTCAACTGTATCCTTTGGACCACAGAGAAGAGGGAGATGCACAGTAAAGGTTGTTTCAGTGAGAAATGATTTGATCAAAGTCATTTTTATGAATAGGAGTTTGGCAACTATGTGCAAAATTAGTCAAATGCAATGGAACAAAAAAAACCAAGGTCTTAAGAGACTATTTCAAGGCCAGATGTGAAGTAATCAAAAGATAGATTCAGTGGTGGGAGTTAAGAATGGAAAAAAAGAAAACTTTATGAAATCAAAATGGAAACTTACCTTTAGTTTCACAATGGATAAACTATTTTTATAGTTTCATCATGCTGGGGCCAACTGACAAATAGCTATCTAAAGGACACTTCTTCAGTGATAAGAAGGAAATTGCACATCATTACCATAGCTAAATGTGGTAGATGAATGGCTCATACAGATGTCAACTTAATATGGGTACCTGCTATGAGAAAAGTATAAGATGTACATAAATAGATTATGAGAGCTAGCACTTTGTTCTGTTACAAGATATTTTAAAAAGCAAGATAAAAATATTGCTAGGTTTTGAGTATATACCTAAAATGTTTGAGACAGTATTTTGCAAAATCAATGAATAAATACACATAAGGTCCATAGACCAAAATATGTACTAAAAATGCACAAACACATAATTAATACATAAAAAAGCAGGGTTTATGTAACATCTAATTGAGAAAGATAGTTATTAATATAGCCCTTAATCAAAAACTTTACTAGTTGAATATTAATTACAAAATTAAATATGAATTCCTCCATTTAGAATTGGTCCATCATAAAACAGTTCAGTCTATCCAGTCATATCACACAATCTTATTCTATTTGAATATCAATGTTTTAACTAAACCACACTACACTAAGGACCATCTCAAACATAACTCACTTTCGTATGCCCTCTTCCATCTACCTAGAACGTCTTCTTGACAGTGTACCCTCTTAATAATTTCCTTATCTGTCGAGCCCAAACCTCAAATATCCCCTTTCTCCCAAAAGTCTAATTTTGTGATAACATTGCTTCTAGGTCTCTGCATGATGAGATTGAATCTCAAATATTGTTGGCATAAATCTAGGACTTTCTAATGTTTTCCTCCAATTTTTACAAATAGGATTGATAATGGATGCTTGAGATTCATCAGGAAGTGAGAGAAGACAGGGTCTAGAAGAATTATGTTGTTCACTACCCGGAAAGATGTCTCTTATCTGTGTCATAAGAAGTTAGTGCAAGAGGGTGCTCATGTAAGTCTAGTTACGAGAACTTGAGAAAACTCTTGTGTAGTGGCTTCTATCTTATTCCTAAAGTGCACAGTGAGATCTTCTACTAAGAAAGAGATGAGGGTAGTGAAGAAGGACTACTGAGGAGAGTAGACAGCTTTTCAAAGAGCCTATGTGGGAAATGGAATATTATGGAATGGCCCAAGAACTGCCGGGCCGCACCGCCGACTTTAACCCTCCCTAAGTATTCCCGCCTTCCTTCATCCAGGACTTTGATTTCATTTATCCTAACTCTATGCCCTTAGCCTTGGGTTCCAATTTATGTGGCTGTTGTTTTCTTCACAATTCTCAGCAGCTCTAATATTCACACATACAAGGAATCAGCTCTCAAAAAACCCTGAAACTTGCTCCCCTCTCTGATGAAGATATGAAGTAACTTTTCTCCAAAACAGAGGATCATAGGGGAAGAGAGGAAAAAATAAAACAAGACGGAATCAGAGAGGGAGACAAACCATAAGAGACTGTTAATCATAGGAAACAAACTGAGGGTTGCTGGAGGGAAGGGGGAGTAGGTGGATGGGGTAACCGGGGGATGGGCATTAAGGAGGGCATGTGATGTAAAGAGCACCGGGTGTTATCGAAGACTGATGAATCACTGACCTCTACCTTTGAAACTAATAATACATTATATGTTAATTAATTGAATTTAAGTTTTAAAAAAGGTGAAAAGAATGCAAAAAAATAAAAAATAAATTTTAAAAATTTTTAAAAAAAGAAGTACCTTTTCTCTGTTCTGTCTTAATATCCAATACTAACATATTATCTGCATTCACCACAAATTAAAATGCTTTTGTTATGTTATATAATGGGACTTTTTTTTTCTCTCCAGAGTCTGACACAATTGAAGCAAAGAGTAAATTAAATGTATGGCAGAAAGATACTATGATAGGAATATGGAGAGAAGACATAGCTCTAAACTCAAACAACTCTCAGTAGATACAGTCAAATCTACTGATGTGTTCCTTGTGATAATTTTCTATCCCTTTAAAGAAATGATAATACAGGACAACAGGTGGGGTAGGAATCATTGAGGTAGTGGCTCACTCTATTACAATTTTATTCCTAAAAAGTTTCCATCCTGCCATTGATATCCTAAAATTAATTTCTACTTCCTCTTAATTTTTTTAGGCTTTGTTTTGTTTAGCTTCCTATTGAAACATTTGTAAACATATTTGATTTTTACAGTTATATTTCTAAATTTGTTTCTTTAAAAGGTAATTATTTCTAATAACATTAAATTCTTATATTAATTTCCCATCATTTCAGGACTATCTACACTATCATTGAGCTCTACAACTATTTTGAATAAAAGTTTTAAAAGGACGTTTTATCCTTTTAAAATATACCTTAATATTTAGTATTGCCTGTCTAGTTTTCAAAATAACCTCTTGTATTCTCAACATTTATTCTTCAAATTAATTTAATAGTTAATAGTTAATAGTTAATAATGTGTTGATTTTTTCAACAAAAGTTATATTTAAACTTGTATTGGAACTGTAATAAAGTTATGAATTTATCTACTATTTGGTAACTTCATGAGGATAAAGCTATACTTCTACATTTGTTTAAGTCTCTATTTTACATATCCCAATTAAATTCTATAGATTTTTTTTAGGATCATTTGGAACTGACTGCTATAGCTATTTATGGCAAAACATTACTGAAGGAGTTCAGACTTGTACAGAGACCCAGAGAGCCCTGAATTCTTAATGAAGTTAATTCAAAAGAATAACAACAGGGAAGTAATATTGGCCACCCATAGAGAAGGAAGAGAATAGCAGACCTGGGGCTCCCTATTCCAACTTAAGCAACTGGAGTTCATGTTCACCCAAATTGGCCAGACTGGGGAGAAAATTAAGACTGCTATTTCTACACTGCTAGAAACTTCTATTAAAAATAAATTCATGCTTTTGTTTTGATTACAGGGCAGATGGACAATTTTGGGAGGTGGGGAGAGGGGTGGAGACTGAAGGAAAGTGGCAATCAAGTTAATCACCTCCAAAGTCACTCAAGGACCATAGGCGTTTTCTGCTTATGTAAGAAGTTCTGACCAACAATAAGTCTCCAGGGCCCAGGGAGCCTAAGCTGGAATAGAAAAAGCCCTTTGTATGAACTGGTTTCATGTAATGGGGGGGGGGGGGGGCGCTAAGAAATGCAAAACAACACTTCTACTTTAATCCACTAAAAACAACAAAAAGAAACAAAAAATTTTTCAAAAAGCAAGGATAATCTGTTGTTAGGATAAAACGCAGTAACTGGAAAGAAAAGTCTCATTTTGAGAAATTGCTGGAATTTGATAGTTCTTATTGCTAAAAGCCTATTAAATATGGGCGTTGGCAGATTTTTACAATGCGTTTTTATTACATCATTTTGATTGAGCCTGAATAAACCTGACTTTAGAACAAATCAAATAACTTTTTAATAATATAATGAAAGGAATTGGCAGATTTACTGAGTTCGACTTATTTGTGGGACCCTCATCCCAACATTTTATATCACATAATGGTGTTACACTCTGACTCAAAACCAAGTAGACTAAAAAGTTTTGAGCTTTGAGTACAGAGTAATACTTTAAGTATTCTCAAAGCAAGAAAATACTTTACACATCTTATAAGCTGGCAGATGTAATGGTACACTGTCTGTAGCAGATTAGGGTGTTATCACAGAATGTGCGACAAGCTCTCATACTGAAGGACAAATCAAGGATGCCTAGGATTCTGAAGCAAGAATAAGTCCTCCTTGGGTGAGTAACTATCATTCTCTTCAGAAACAGCAAGATTCTGGCTTTCTACTGGATCAAGGTAAAGAGTAAATGCCAACTATTGAACAGCAGAGGGGTCATCTTGAAGGTGCCCCATAAATAACTGATTGCCTCTGATTCATGTAGCCATAAAATCAAGCATCCATCATTTCCTTTAAAAGAAATTCTCAGAGGGCAAAAGTAAGTTACATGAGCACACAGCTCACTCTCATAGCCTACTCTTGCCACACTGTCCTGATGTGGTCCCATATGACAAACTACCTATATTAATTTGTCTCTCCCTCCTCTTCCCCTGCCCCATGAGGACAGAAATATTTGCCTATTTTATTCACTTGCACGACCTCAACACTTTGAATAGTGCCTTATACATAGGAGACGCCTAACACGTATTTGTTCAAATAATAAATGCTTTGAAGTCAGATATTTTTGCAAAGAAAAAGACAGGATGTTGCCATTAAACAGAAAGGGGGGAAATAAATTCACTTGTGGAAATGCTTATGGATCCAATTACAGTATCTGTTGGAAGAGCTTGAGGAGCATGGGAAAAGACCTGAAGAATTCCCCAGACTCACCCTGCTCAAGATACTAAATTTGGAGAAGAAAAAATGAAAGGTAAAATGTGTTCCTGGTTATTAACCATGCTGATTAATTTGCCTCCATTGTGAACTCCTTATCTATAAAGAAGATAGTTGTGATCAATAGGTCAATCAGGCCCTAATGCCTAGCAAAGCAGAGTCCCAATAGTGCAAATCCAGAAGAAAGCAAAGGACTGCAGAGACCCACATTTCCAGAGATCCAGTAAACTCTGTTATTGCCCAAGAGATGCAAAAATCTCTTTCCATAGAAAGAATCCAGATCAGCTTGGAATGAGGTATGTTTATGGAGAGGTAATGTGTGTTCTTGGAACAACAAAGCAGAAATGTCAATTCTTTTGTTTTAGTAGAGAAATAGCATATATCTTTGGTAATGTATATCCACAAAAAATCTGACCCTAACTGTGCAGATGTTAAAACTTGCCTAAAGATTTTTTTTAATGTGAAGTAAGGCCTGAGAGGTAATATATTCTGACACCATGAATGAAAAGGTCCAAGTGACACCATTGTCCTCTTGCCTTACATAATGCTCAGATCCTGCGGACAGAGGCTAATGGGCTTAAAAGGTGCTCACCTTTTAATCTCTTTCTCTGGTGGACTAGAAAACCACAACAAATCTTAACTGAATATGGTAGTGACACATTTTGAGAGTTTACTTACTTACCCTGCAATTTCAAGTTTTGTATCTGAAAAGACCCCCTAGGCATTTGGAACATCTCCCAGTTCAGGGAAAACTGCTTAACACAGGATCCTCCAAATCCAGAGTAGCTTAAGCTTGGGTGGTAGAAGTTAGCGTGATGACCTAGTGACTGGGACAAGTGAATGAGGATCTCTCCCAGCATCTAGGAAAGAAGGCAGATCTAGGTAATACACAAAATGGATCTTAGGTTTCTTAATATTGGCTTTCTAGCTGGTAAAAAAGAGTAAGAGAGTGCCATAAAGTGAATCAGAGAAGCCTGGGGAAGAAGCATCCACATGAGATACATAAATATGTTTTGCCACCTTGTCAACAAATCTCAGTCAGCATTAGCACTTTTGGCAGGATAATTTGTATGGCATCATTGTTATAAGATGCAAATGATTTATTTTTTTATTTTTTTGGGTGGGGGGAGAGAAAATGAATGAGGGGGGGCTGAGGGAGAAGGGAGAGAGAGAATCTTAAGCAGGCTCCACTCCACACTCAGCGTGGAGCCCGATGCAGGGCTCAATCTCATAATCCTGAGATCATAAATTGAGCTGAAATCAAGAGTCCGGCGCTTAACCAACTGAGCCACCCAGGTGTCCCCTTTTATTTTATTTTTATTATTATTTATTTATTTATTTCAGGAGAGAGAAAGAGCATGAGTGGGGGGAGGGGTAGAGGGAGAGGAAGAGAGGAATGAAAATTTTTTTTTTTTTTTTTCAAGATTTTGAGAGCACGCGAAAGAGAGCAAGAGTACAAGCAGGGGGAGCAGCAGAGGGAGAGGGAGAAGCAGGCTCCCCGCTAAGCAGGGAGTCTGATGCAGGGCTTGATCCCAGGAACCCAGGATTATGACTTGAGCTGAAGGCAGACACTTAACCAACTGAGCCACCCAGGCACCCCACAAATAATTTCTAATAAGAGTGGATATTATTAATAAAAAGCTATTTTATTTTATTGAACACCATGATGCATTTCGATAGGCAAATATAGACTTTCAAAAAAGACTGATGAAAAAGGAAAAGAGAATTTACAAATGATAAAAGGCCAGTCACTTTGTAGAATGAGTAACATGGGAACCACCAACAGAAGAGTCGCCATGGAGACTTTAAGAACAAGAATGTCTAATGCATGATTTTCAATTATTTCATGATGCATGCTGACTCTTGCTTCTTAGAAAACTTTAAGCATAATTTCTACTCCATATAAATGGGGGTATAAATGGAAAGGGAATCTAGTGTCCCAGGAAAGGGAATCTAGTGTCCCAGGATGCTAGGATAAAATGGAAGAACACAAGTAAAATGAGAAGAAAAAATCACCAGGAACTGTATATCTGAGCTCATGTCTTGTCTTTCCAGAATTTTGAAAAATTTGAGTGTTGGTTTTAAATTTCCACAAGGCACATAATAGGTAGTTGACTAAATCTTACCAAATGTGTGGGGTAGGAAACAACTATTTCCTTCACAGAGATTTGGACCATTGAATTTAATTTCAAAGAATGACGTTAACAGTCTTCATAGAAAAATATGACAGTTATAACTAATTTTAAGTTTTAAGATTAAAATAAAGACATACCAAAAAGAGAGAAAAAATCCTGAGAGATACATTTTAAAAATCTATGAATGTACAGAATATTATTCCTAAACGTGTGTGTGTGTGTTCATTTCATGGCTTATTTAGATCTAAAATCAACTACACTTTTCATGTTGGGAATTAGCAGAAACAGTGCTTTTGATTTGGTTATACGCCCAGCACTACATCTAATTGCTTAATTATCTTTTTAAAAAATTACTGAGGGAGGGGAGCCTGGGTGGCCCAGTTGGTTAAGCATCTGCCTTTGGCTCAGGTCGTGATCTCAGGGTCCTGGCATCGAGTCCCGCATTGGGCTCCCTGATCAGTGAGAAATCTGCTTCTCCCTCTCCCTCTGCCCCTCCGCCTGTTTGTGTGTGCTCTCTCTCTTGCTCTCTCTCCCAAATAAATAAAATGTTTTAAAAAATTACTGAGGGATAGTCTTTTGATTTTTAATCAGACCAGGTGAAAATGATCTTAACAATTTAAATTGATGAATTACTATATAGAACTCAAAGTTAGATTGAAGATTTGACACATGATATTCATATTTTTCTTCTAGCTATTTATCCAGGATCATTCAAAGTGTTTTGAACACGAAATTACTGATGACTAAAAGAAGGAAGAAGAGAGGAAGGAAGCGAGGGAGGGAGGAGCATCTGAATGTGCTATCTCACAGAAAACTGGCTGAAATATTCATAAGATTCAGTAATTTTATTTCTAACAATTTGCAGTGCATAATGGAGGAGATGTGAAAATATATCCTCCAGAGGGCACTTATTTTGTTTATTTTGTTTACAGCTTGCTTTTTTTTAAATCTTTTATTTTGAGATGACTATAAAGTCACAGGAAGGACAAAGAAATACTCAGGATGTCTTGCATACCCTTACCCAGCCTCTCCTGAAGCTAGCCTCTGATATAACCACAGTACAATACTAAAACCAGAAAAACTGAAACTGATCCAATCCAAAGAGCTTATTCCGATTTCGCCAGCTATAAATGCACTCGGTGTATGTGTATGGTGTGTGTATATAGCCCTATGCAACTTTATCACACTTGTAGCTTCATGTCACTATCGCCACAATCAAGATACTTAACTCTACCATCACGAGGTTCCCAAGAGGTACCTGCTTGTAGCCACAACCACCACCCCGATCCCTAATATTTCCCAATCACTAATCTGTTCTCCATCCCCATAATCATGCAATTTCAGTAATGCTAAATAAATGCAATCATATTTTGAGATTCCCTTTTTTCCTCCCAGTATAATTTCCTTGAAGTTCATCTAAGTTGTTGAGTATATAGTTTTTCCTTTTGATTTTTATTGCTGACTAGTATTCCCTAGTATAGATCTACCACAGTTTATTGAACCAGGGGCTGGCTGTTATGAACATTTGTATACAAGTGTCTGTGTGAAAATCAGCTTTCATTTCTCTGGGATATATGCCTAGGAGGGGAATTGCTGGGTCATATGGTAAATCCATTTTCAGTTTTTAAAAGGAACTGCCAAACAATTTTCCAGAGTAGCATTTCACATTCCCACCAGCAACGTATGAGTGATCAAGTTTCTCCACATTCTTGCCAGCATTAGAAGGAATTGCTATTTTATTTTATTTTTACTTTGTTTTTTTTTTACTTTTAGCCATTCTGAGAAAAGTGTAGCAATTATCCTCTTGAGATCCTAATATGCATTTCTCTAATGGCTAATGATACTGAACACCTTTTTGTTTGTTTGCCATCTATATATCCTCTTTGGTGAAATGTGTTTTTTGCTTATTTTCTATCTGGGTTGTTTTGTTTCTTTTTAAATGCTGAGTCTTGATAGTTCTTTGTATGTTCTAGGCACAAGTCCATTATTGAAATGTGGTTTGCAAATATTTTCTGTTTGTAATTTGTCTTATCATCCTCTTTACAGGTGGAAGCAAAAAGCACTGAATTTTGATGAAATGCATTTTTTTTTTTAGGAATTGTGCTTTGGTGTCAAGTCTGAATACTATGTGCCTATTGTAAGTCCCAAAGATTTTTTCCTATGTTTTTTTTCTCCTTGAACTTTTATTGTTTTGTGTTTTATATTTAGCTCTATGATCCATTTTGAGTTGTTTTGTGTGAAGTGTGAGATTTACATTGAGGTGCATGTTTTAAGTTGTGGATGCCCAAATGCTCCAGCAGCATTTACTGAAAAGGCGAGTCCTCCTCAATTGGATGGCTTTTGTTCCTTTGTTAAAATGTAATTAAACATATTTGTTTGGGTGTACTTCTGGAATTTTTATTCAGTCCCATTGAGCTACGTGTCTCTCTCTCCTCAAGGACCACACGGTCTTGATTACTATGGTTACAGAGTAAGCCTTAACATTGAGAACACGGATTCCTCCCACATTATTTTTCCTCCCCCAAAATTGTTTTGGCTATTCTAGAGACTTTTCCTTTTCATATAAATTTTGGGATCAACTTGCCTAATGTCTAAAAAAAAAAAAAAAACCTGGCTGAAATAATGATAGGAACTATATTAGCCCAATAGATAAATATCAGGCAATTGATATCTTTACTATGTTGAGTCTTCTGATCTGTGATTGTGAAAACTGTTTCTTGAACCCCGCTATTTCCAAATTCACTTTTTCACAGAACACTAATACCTCCGTGAGACACTAAGGGGAAGGTGTCATGTTTGAGTATTACAGAATTAGGACAGTCAACAGTGGCCCTTGGTGATTTCTATTTACTCCAACTTAACTTATTTTTTTAAAGACTTATTTATTTTAGAGAGAAAGAAAGAGAGAGAGAGAGCACATGCAAGTGGGGGGAGAGGGAGAGAGAGAATCTTAAGCAGACTCCCCACTGACTGCAGAGCCCAACACAAGAGCTCAATCTCATGACCTCAGGATATTTAACTGACTGAGCCACCAGGTGCCCCCTCCAATTTAATGCTTGACAAGCTTATTCCAGTCTGGATAACTTCTTCTGTGTGCAAATTTTATCACATTTATTATAACCCATTATAGTTGCTGAAATACATATTCGTCCCACTTGAGAAGGCTAGGGACTGTAACTTTCATTGCTGTATCCAAAGTCCTTACTTGAGTGCATTCTACACAGTGAAAATTCAACAAATGTTCACTGAATAAGTGAAATCATTGTTTAATCCATGAAGGATTAAACCAATTATTGACCATGTTACTAAGTTTCTCTTTTAAATTTAGAATTTTTTGAACTAACATGATTTGACTGGGTAATTTTAGGTTTCACCAATGGTATCTACATTAGGTGTTTTTTTTTTCTTTCACTCAACATCTCTCTTCTGAGATGATGCACATAATAATATACTACAGTTTTATGGTGAATGAGTCATAAGTAAAATGTCCACATGTCCTTTGCAGCAGAGCTGTGAGTGCTCTAACCTCTAGCCAAGAAACATTTCAGCCATTATACAGATTAGGAAAAGTCTAGCAGTTGAGCTGACTTTAATTTGGACATTTATGGCACAAACCTACAGATAACTTGACTATAAGCTTACATCCTATAGCCTACATAACTACCACAGATAAAACATTACCATTTAATGTGCTTATTGTTTTTAATATTTCCCAGATGTCTATATTTATAATGTAAGATGCACTGTCCCAACTATCTTGTTAGCTCATGTTGGGGCAGGTATGATAACCAACACTTGGTGAATATTTGTGAAGTGCCAGCCAGTGTTTTAGGTTCTTTATATACATATCATCAAAGAATCCTAACATCAGCAATGCAAAATAGATATGGTTACACTCATTTCACAATGGGAGGAACTGAAGCTCCCAAGATTAATTAACTCAAGGCTAATAGATATAAAAAGCAGTATAAACACAGATATATCTGGTTCAAGAGCTAGTGCTCTTGGCTTTATTACCATTTTATAAAGAGAAAACTGAGATTCAGAGTATTAAACTAATTATCCAAAGAGACACACACAAGCAGAGATATCACAGGAATTTGAGTGGTTTTTCTATTTCAATCTACTGTCTCCTGAAGGACTTATATTATTTAGAAAAACATTCCAAGCAAAACTCATTAGGAGCACCAGCTAGTAGCATACTTCAGAGTAAAACAGACATTGTCATATAAACGATTATGTGAAAAGTTTACACATAATTCTTAGTGTACAATTCTGAAAACATCTATAAGGTCTCATAGGCAAAGTATGAATAAACACGTATATTCAAAAATTATAAGGTAAATGAAAAATACTGTTAATATGCCATTCAACTTCCTGTGTTATTTTTTTCATATCGATACAGGCTTGCCCTTTAAAATAAAAAAATACCTTTGGCTACATCTAAATATACATGTATATATTATGCAGTTAATTAAAGCTTTTTAAGTCACTAAGCATTGTTGGTTATGAGTTCATTTTTAGACTGCTAAATGTGAATTCACAGAGCAACCAACCCAATCAGTGATATTTCCCTTTTCCTTCTTGCCTATATTTTTTTAAGTGGTAAAGTCAGCGAAGTTAATTAAACTCATCCTTACCATCAAAGCATTTTCTTGGAAAAGTGATCAACTTTTTTTCTTTGCACAAACAATTTCTAAGTAGATATCCATGTAAGGACTTCTGGTGACATACTGAGTAGGAAAAAAAAATACCTCTTGGAGAAATTTTGATATTTTTTCCTCAATTATGCCAACAGCTTACTCTTAAGTGTACCAACTGCTTGAAAAAATATGGACTTCTTATAAGAATGTACAATAAGAATCCACTAAAAATCAACATCTACTCCGTCGCTTCTACTTCTGGCCAAAATGGGTTAACAGGCACCAGATTTACCTTCCCCCCGAAATAGTCAAAAAACTGACGACATATACACACACAAAATTTCAAGGCCACAAAAATCAGGCAACAAAGGACCATACTCCCTGAAAGGTGAGAAACAAATGAGGTGAGCCCCACAGTTGCCTCAGTTTACTCTGCTTTAAGGCCATTTGGCACAGAGAGGGAAAAATCCAAATAGAGCCTGGAAGACTCTAAATTGAGAAGACAGAGCCAAGAGTACGGAAAAACCAAAGCAGTTGGAAATCACAAGATAGAGGACCAGAGAAGCAAGAACTACCCATAGAAAAAGCCCCAGAGATCAGTGGATATGCCCCTCAAGTACTCAGCTGACTACTGATTAACACACACGCATGTAAGGAAACAAAGTCTGGGGGGGAAACCCGGCAGAAACAGTGCCCAGCACAAACACAGAGCCAGGAATGCTGCCTATAATACCAACTAGCCTGGAAAACCTCAGGATTCCCAGGGCTGGAGTCCTCAGAAGGGTCTTGCCTCAGCAGTGGGCATAATAAACCCTAACCCACACACAGCTCTTCCACAACTGCCTGACAAATCTTAAAAGCGAGACCCAAAAAGGTCAAACAGTTTCCAAATAAGAAGATTCCAAAACACATTTAGAATATTTATAGAAATACAAGATATCTGCCCCCAAAGGTAGAATTCATAATGTCTGGAATCCAATAAAAAAAATCCCTGGGAATACAAAAAAAGCCAAAAAATATATATGATCCATTGAGGTTTTAAGTTCTTTATTTTCTTCTCAAGTATGCTATTTTAAAATCCGTGGGTACTTTTCTCATTAGGAAAAAAGGACAATAAGCATGAGAAATGCAAACTGCACTGTTTTTAGCATGTTGTAGGATTTTACTTAATGCTTATTTACTGTCCACTGTCCTAGGTCACTGATATAGTACAGTGCTCAAAACACAGTAATTGATATTAGAAAAAGTTTTCATTTGTAATCAAAATTTGGAAAAAATAGTCATTACATATACCATAGTTAAGAGAAAAACCAATCCTTCGAAACTGATCCAGAATTGATACAGATGTTAGATAACAAAGGACAACAAGAAGCCCCTGGAAAGACTATGGGGGGAACCTTGGGAGGAGGGGAAGGGCTAGCAAGAGAACAGAAAGGGTGCAAGGTCTGTTAGTACCAATATCCCCTTCTCTACCACACACGATTGGACAAATATCACTCCCTGACCCCCAGAACACAGAAGGATGAGTAGTTGCAGACAGGATGGACAAGGAAGAAAAGAAAGGAGGATGGGAGACTGCATTGTCCAAAAACTGGGGCTTATACTAAAGTCTACATATTGCAAATTAATGTATAAAGGACTCTTTTTTCACTAAGCTTCTAGAAAACTCAAATCTGGAAAAACTGACCCAAGAGACAAGAATTACAAACACTGGCATCTGGGACAGCAGGATGGGGAGTAGCAATGACAAAGAAACGATCAGCCCCTCTGTGTACCAACCACAGTAAAGTTCACAGGCAAGAAATCCCCTTGATTCATAGAGCCTCTGGGTACTTTTTGTAATTCACTACTAAATTAATGGGGGGGGGGGGGAGAAGACCTACACCAAAGTACATCATCATGAAATACCAGAAGAGTGGAGATAAAAGTTTTCATTAACTAGGAGCAAATCTTACTGAAATGTTCATGAACTTCTCAAAAGCAACACAGGAAGGTAACAGACAATAGAGAAATTCCACCCAAATTGTGAGAGGAAATAATTTTCCAAATAAAATTGTATATTTAATCACATGGAAAGGTAAAATAAAAACATTTTTAAAATGCATAAGCTCAAATTTTTCCCTCCTAAAAACTCTTTCTCAGGAAGTTTCTGGAAAATGTGCTCCACCAATATGAAGGAAGAAACAAATTTAGGAAAAGGAGACCTAAATAAAAGAAAGTGAAAAGCATTCCCATGATGATGGAATAATAATGAATAGAAGTCCCAGCTCAACAGAGAAAAAGAAATGAACAAGTCTAGAGAGTTCGAAGTCCAGAATGAAGGTTAATTCAGAGGGAGGAGAAGGAGTTTCCTGAGTAACTCCACAGAGAACCACCAAAGATTTGAGGTTGTTTCTGACCATTGGATAACCTGAACCATCCTAACTGATGCACTACCTGATGGGTTTGGCTACACTGAGAAAGACTGTTTAGTTCTGCTTGAGCGTTCGGGGAAGCACTATCAATAGGAAATTAGAAAACCGAGCAAACAAAAAAATCAAAAAGATCAAATTCTTAAGAAACAGAATTTGAATAAGAAAACTATAATCATAGTATACTGCATTACTAAGCTTTGAACAATATTTAAATAGTCATACAACATACATACTAGGTATTCCTTAAGCAAAAATCAGGAGTATATATGGTGGATAGGGCATGGAGGGATGTGTGGTAGTGATGTGGTGAGACTGTAACTCTTCCATAGAAGGAAGTCAATGGATATTGCCTAAAATGGAAAAACTAAGAAACATACTATAGGGAGATAAAAACTGGAAAAATCAGTTAAAAGACTTAAAAGTACTTCTGTCTGAAAGCAGATCATGGAAAAGCTGGTAAGATGGAGGCAGGGGCCAGATGGTTTTGTTGTTTTGTTGTTTTCCTGTTGTAAGCTTTCTGACTTCTTGAACTATGTACACATATTATTCTGATAGAAACCTTTTTTTTTTTTTTCAAGTTGGGTCATTCACTCTCAAGGAATTATAGCTACTACAGCTATTTATAAAACATACAAATGTTTAGAACAGATTAAACATGTAAACATTACTATATATGCAATTAGTCATTCTTTTGGCATTTTTAGCTTTTTATATCACATAAGCTTAGAATAAGATCACATAAATGCCAATCTGTGCCAAGAAAATGTTGATTTAGGCTGCAGTGCTTCACCTTTTTTATTGGAATAGAAATACTGTTTTACATGATATTTAGGGAATGGGAAGCAGAAAATATTTCTCCTAAGTATTTCATTTTTGTAAGTTCCCAAATCTATATGCTTACAAATATCTAGATTTGGACCAGTTTAGTAAAAGTTTTAGTTTTATCTATATCTTAAAAAAAAAACATTAAATTTAATAATGTGAATGTTTTTGAGTCTTGACTGCTTCCCTGAAAATGAAATACTGACTCATTTTTTTTCCCTCAACCCTTTCTCCCTAAGGCTACTCCAGAATTTGAGTCTAGTGAAGTTAATGTAATCCAAAATTTCTTGGCAGCCTGACTCATTCCACAGGCACTCCATAAGTACCCTAAGAAGAAGAAGGGGTGCACGGGGGGAAGTATTACTGAAGAAGATATTAGCTTTTATTCATTTATAACAATTTTCTGAATAGAGAAAGAAGTCCTACTCAAATACAAATTATCTTCAACTGATCTAAAAAGTATTTGCTAAAAGTAATGTCTTATAAAAACACCCAATTTATCTTTCCTCCATTATATCTTATTATGTTTTGAAAAAAAGTCTTCCATTTTATTGGTCTCTTATTTAAATTATACTAAATGTGTACATGAACAGACCTATGATAGTTGAATTATGGGCATTACGAATGTCTAAATTTTCACACCTTAGAAAAATTGAGTCTCTCTCATAAGAAAATTCTGTGGGAGAACCGCTACTGCCAGTCCTTCAGGAAAGCTTCCCTTAAAAAGATGTATTATAGGGATGCCTGGGTGGCTCAGTCAGTTAAGTGTCTGACTTCGGCTCAGGTCCTGATCTCGGGGTCCTGGGATCAAGTCCCACATCGGGCTCTGCACTCAGCAGGGAGTCTGCTTCTCCCTCTCCCTCTGCCCCTCCCTACCCCTGCTCATGCTCAATCTCTTTATAATAAATAAATTTTTTTTAAAATAATGTATTATATATTTCAAAATCAACATGGATTTATTTAACATCTATTCATTATTTAACAACAATAGATTTTAGAAAAATAAACCAAAGACACCCCCCCATTCCCATCTCCCCTCCTCATCTTCCTAACTTCTTCAGGCACAACCTAATGGTCAAGAAGAATAAGGTTTGAGTTCCTGGCTCTGCCACTTTCTAGCTTTATAACCATCACTCAGTCGCTTAATCTCTCTACATCTAAGTTTCTTCATCTATAAAATAGAGATAATATTATACTTCCTCATGAGGCATGTAAAGCACTTAGAGAAGAATGCCTGGTAAAGAGTAATGTTGTATAAATGGTGTATTAAAGAGCTAAAGTCCATGAATAGATTCCAACCCATACTACTTAGAGCAGGAGGAAATACCCTAGAGGTAGCTGTACAAATCTAAAAACGTCCAGCTTCCTTGATTCTAGGCTCTGCATCCTTTTATCTATTTATTACCTTAAATTTCTATGTTATCTTAAACTTAAAAAAAGGTAGAGGGAAGAAAATATGGTGGGAAAAAAACAAAGGAAAAGCACATCACTCTATTTGACATGTTGTGCTCTCTGTTTAGATTCCATATGGTAAGAAATAAATTGTAACCTCTGGTAGTATGTAACTTAGGACATGGGTCAAAAATGCAATGTCTGGGGCACCTGGGTGACTCAATTGTTAAGCATCTGCCTTCGGCCCATCCCAGGGTCCTGGGATTGAGCCCGGCATCGGCCTCCCTGCTCAGTGGGAGGCCTGCTTCTCCCTCTCCCACTCCCCCTGCTTATGTTCCGTCTCTCGCGGTCTCTCTCTCTCTTCAAATAAGTAAATAAATCTTTCAAAAAAATGGAATGTCTAATGTGAGGACCTTTGGTATTCAACAAAAAGAGTTACTTTCTTTCTTATGCAATAGAGAAAATGAATTTGCAAAGCGGAGCTAAGGTTTAGTGAGGTTTGGGGGGTTAGGTAGGACGATGGAGGGCAAGTTATATAAGCTGCCTTACCAAGGAAGGTCAAGTTGCCATTTCTTCAGTCCTGGCCACTATACCTTAGTGCCTCCAGGAAACACTCAAGATAGGACAGCTTGGACGGGGCTTGGTTCAAAGACTCACCACCTTGTGTTTTCTCACCACCACACCATTTACACAGCAATGGATGCATCAGGCCAGGGTACAGATGAACCATGTCAGCTGCGTTAGCTTATACAAACTAGATAGTATGATGGTTTGGAAAGAGTAAAATATAGAAGATTATGAGAATAGAGATCTACAGGAAAGAAAATCTTCCTAAAAATGCTGAGATAAAAGATAAGTGATAGCTAGTCAAAAACATGGGTGACTATGGAGTGGCAGGACTGGGGTGACATGGGATGTCTCTAAAGGTAATTACTCCTTCCAAATGAAGGCATTCTCAGGCAGCAGCCTGAGATGGAAAACCTGAGGCAGAAAAATTAAGACACTTCTCAATAGTCCAGATGAGCATGACAACCACATAAATTGTAAGAGGAAGAACTAATATAGAAACATAAAGACATTTATATGAGCCTTCTATGAGTTGAATCAATGAAACTTGTAGTAAACAAAGCTTTAGGTAGAATTTAATGCTCCCAGTTTGGGTGGTTGGTTGTGTGTTGCTACCACTCCCCAAAATAGAAAATACAAGAGAAAAGGTAGTTTTAAGATGATAAAATTGATGGGGCACCTGGGTGGCTCAGCAGGTTAATCATCTGCCTTCAGTCAGGTCATGATCCTCAGCAGGGAGCCTGCTTCTCCCTCTCCTGTGCCACTTTCTCTCTCAAATAAATTTTTAAAAAGATGATAAAATTGATTTTGGACATTCTGGGTTGAGCAGTCTGTTGGTGCAAGACTGTGCAAAAGACATTCAGTGGAAAAAAGTATGTATAATTTTAGAGCTCTGAATAGAGGAGTAAGATAAATATAAAGATCTGGAAATCATCAATATATTGTTAAAGCTACTGAAGTTTAAACAAAGCAAACTAGAAAGAGATAAGAAGTGAAAAGAACAAACCACCAAGGGATAATTCTTCGTAAAATCCAATCTTAAGATTAGGTAAAAGAAGGGAAATCTATAAAGGAAAACTAAGAAAGAAAGGGCAGGATGTAAACCAAAGGAGAATGACATCATAGAAATCAAGAGAAGAAAGTTTCAAGAACGAGCAAGAGTAGAATCAGAAAATTTTTCATTGGATTTGGCATCAGGAACTTTAAGAAGTGTGTCAGTGGGGCAGTAAAACAAAAGAAAGTACAGAAGGTAGAAGAGTAAATAAGAGGCAGAAAAGAAAAACAGATGCTAAAAATGAATGGCAGAGAAGCACGGAAGCTGAATGTACAAGGGACTGAAGGTCTTCATGACATGTAAAATTCAATCAGGTTAATGTTCATAAGGAAGTGTGTGGGCCAGAAGGACAATCAGTGAGACAGTGAGATGTTGCAGTGTAAGTTACCAGAAGTGAAGTAATTCTGGTCATGCTAGGCTCCAGCCTGACAAGAGGATGCTGAAGAAAACTAGACATGCAAGTCATCAAACTAAAAAACTATAAAGCCAGGGTCTTGAACTAGTTGTTCACTAAGGTAAAGAACATAACAATATAGCAGAATCTATAGCAGTATCTGGGAGAAGAAGTAAAGGCAGAATCTGGGAGAAGAAGAAAGAATGGAAGTCTGCCCCCACACCCTCCATGACCACAGAGGAATCACCAAAAGGTTGACAGAACACAGTAACAAGGAAAAAACAAAGGTCATAATATAAATGCATACATCTCAAAGATAAGGAGATGCAATGGTCTATAATTTGTAAGAACAGAAACTCAGTCCCAGACACAGGGGAACAGAAGGAAAAGATTCTAATGTTACAGTTTAGTTCCTATTAAAATAAGCAATGGAGTGAACTCTCTTTGAAAAATACTTATAGTGTAGAGAAATTTATTTATGACTGTGTGGGAATTCCAGAAGGCTCAAAAGAAAAAAGCATTAGCAAAGGACAGTGCCTGGACAGTTAATTCAGCAGAGTATGAGGATGAGACAGAGTAGGGATGGACGAACATATTCTCAGAAAATTAGATAGCTAAACATTTTAGTGATAGAAATACTGTTGTCAAAAAAATCCTCTCAATTTTTTCTAATCAAATTTTATTTTAATGATAAATTGATAGGCTTTGCTAGACCAGGAACCTTGGGACTCAAAGTAAAATTAATTGGCTTCAAGATTCAAGATGGAACTCTGGGTACGTTTTATTCTAGTATAAGTAAAATGTGTGATTTATCACCCAATCTAGTATTCAGGAAACTTTGTTTAGGGTCCAACCAAAACAAACACTATGTTTTTTAAGGGGGGAGGAGAGAAGGGTGTTTTGCAAAAATGAACTCTGGCTAAAGAAGATGCTTCCATTAGACCTGGCCCCATGGAGAAGACTCACCACACCTGTGTTCTGTTCACTCTAAAGATCATTCCCAGGTAGAAGAGGCTGACCTCTCAGTATTTGCTGACTTTTTTATTCCCAAGTATGAGTAGAGTAAGATGTAAAATGAACTTGGGGTCAATTGGGGGAAATAGGGAGATATAAAAAAAAATGACAACTCAAGGGAGTCATTATGAAAATGAAGTAAATCCAAAGAAAGGAAGAAGAGGAATAAAGTTCAAGGGGAATGGGAAAAATCAGAAAGGTAAGAGAATTAGCAGCTCTGTGTCAAATACTTTACACAAATTATTTCTTCCAAAAATAGGTGGGACTAGCACACTAAGTAACAAGTAGTGAGTAAATAAACTGTGAAGAGAGGGAGGTCTTTACAGATTTCCTACACATAAATGTGATCTATATTTTGATTATTAAGACTAGGCACATTTACTTGAACAATGAATACCAATGAATTCCCTTTGTCGTTCTGCCTACCCCAATAAGCAAATTGTCCAAACGAATGGAACTGATTGGCCAATTTAGTGGAAATGACTGAACTATTTATTATGGCCAAGAGGAAGCTAACTAATTCAAAGTAATGCTCATTAAAAAGATCACAAATGAATTTGATAACTTATGAATAACAGAGCAACAAAGGAAATGAAATTATTTTAGAATAATTATTTTATTTTTTAATGAAAAAACGTCTTTCACTCATCCATCTATTAGATTTATCAATTCAACTCCTTGAATATAGTCTTAGGAATTCATAGGATGAGAATGGAATAGCTCATCTAACAGTTCAAGACTGAAAATTTTAGATACACTTCATACTTGCAGCTACTTTAGTGTGTATATCCTATGAACAATATTTTTATAAAAATAAGAAACACTGATGACACTCAATTTTTTTAGTTCTAGGTAATGGAACATTTTTTGCAGTATTTTAAATACATACATGCATTTTCACATATTTAGTATATTCAGAATGACATCATCTTTTGGAAAATATTTAAATGCACATAAATCCAAAGATAAACATTTATTTTAAATGCACATAAATCTCAACTCTATTAAGTTCTTAATAATATAATGAGTGTACTAATCAATCCCTTCACTTCTCTTCTTGCTACTAGACTTCCCATTTTGTAGGTTTGTTTAAAAACTTATGGGATTTTGGGGCATCTGGGTGGCTCAGTTGGTTAACCGTCTGCCTTTGGCTCAGGTCATGATCTCAGGGTTCTGGGATCGAACCCCAGTTCGGGCTCCCTGCTCAGCATGGAGCCTGCTTCTCTCTCTTCCTCTGCTACTCCCCCTGCTTGTGCTCTCTCTCTCTCTCTGTGTCAAATAAATAAATAAATAAAACCTTAAAAAAAACTTATGGGATTTTTAAACTGTCGATTTAAAGTTTTAAAACTATTAGCGATATTATTAAGAATCTATCATTTGGGGGCTTAAATTGCTTTGATAATAGTTGATTGATTTCTTTTGTTGCCAAAGAATAACACTTCTTATATATATTAGTATTCTTTTCTATTACCATTAATAACAGTAACTGATTTGATACTGAGACACCTTCTTATCCCACTATTAGGAGAACCAATAGCCAGTCACTTTTTCTCTTATGAAACAAGTTTTCAGGAAGACAAGGGGAAATACGTAGCCAAGAGGAAAACAGCTTAGACAGCTGCTAAAATTAAAATTGAGAAAACAGTTTTTTAAAACCATAAATGGTACAATTTACAATTTCTTCCACTATATACTATCATTACAAACTATTTTTCATGGGTTCTTTGCTTGATCTTTTAAGTGTATTTAGTAAGTGCTCATATGAGAACAAAAGTCTTGTTATATAAGTAATGAAAGAATTCTTTATCTTGGAGCTTGACTCCCCAAAGCACAATTACCATAATAGTGTTAAAACATACTCAGAGCTTATGAAACATGAAACAGCAATAAACTTTTGCCATCAAGAATCAAGATTCTACTTTTCTCACAGCTCTGTAATGAAATGTAGGATATATTCTACATGCAGAAAAATGCAAATAAAGCTTTAACAGAACCAACACTTCATATATTTAAAATTTTTTTTCACAAATAAGTGTTTTCAAAAGCAATTTTTCTAAATCATAACAAAAAATCAAGTAACAACATATTGATGACTTCTAAAGCCTGACTAGGTATCCTAAAAATTCTAACATATTGCTAATAAATTAACAACAACAACAAAACAACAACAACAACAACAGCATTTATTTAGCAGTAATTATCACCTGTACTGAGCTAAGGACTTTTCCTGGATTATCTCACCTCCCAAAGACAATAAAATTATAATCCTCATCTTGTAGATGAAGACACTGATAACAGAGATTAAATAATTGCCCAAAGCTACACAGTCACTAAATGCTAGAGGACAGACCCAAGCCCAGCAGTAAGAGTTGGTTAAGAAATTATGCTCTCAACAGCTATACTGTAGTGACATTAAAAGTACATGACCTTTCCCTTTTAATTATTTAGTTGCATACCATAATACCACAATTCATGAAGTATTATCATTTATTAACATTCTCTATCATTGTTCATATTGCTAAGTATCATGTTTTCATTTCAGAGTCCTAATCTAGGTTGATGCTTACAACATTCATCTCTGCAGGCTTTAACTGTAATAATTTATAGACACATTTATATAAGTATTCAATACAGAAAAATTATTTAAATTTTCATTTAAATTCTAAACTACTATTTTAATGAAAAGAAGTGCCACAAATAACCCATAGCACATGTAATACCAACTCTCTGATACTTGCTTTTAGAATTAAATGGACTATCCAGTGGTCTAGGTAAATGTAACATGATAAAAAACAAAATAAAATAAAGGTCCACTACAAAGCTAGGACAGCTCAAATTACCCTGTTTTGACATACTGACATGCTCCACTGCTCCTGACTATTTAATTCATTCCAGAAAAAAATGAATTCATCTTTTCAAAAGCAGTAGAGCTCTCTGGCTCAATGCCTGGCTGACTCTTGCCTTGATAAGATAGTGTGGAAAAATTACAATCATCATAATCATCATCATGATAATCAATACTTTAAACAACTTTTCCTGTCAGCTGAGTCAGGGTGGGGGCAAATTCCCTTCTTATTATTAAACTAAACTGCCATTTTAAGTGAGAGTAGCTTTGAATATCAGCTTTTGCAGCTCAAATTCTGCAGGGATAGTATTTGAACATGGGTTAAATAGGCAGAAAAAAAAACCCAGAAAACAAATAAAACATTTAAAGTAAAATCTATTGCCCTATTGTCTCAGGCACAGTATGCTACAAATGTGATGATTTACTTGAAATAATAAAACCTGAATATTATTCATGTACATCATCAGCTTTTCCTAGAGGGTAAAGTCTAGGTGTGATTTGTTCTTTTTCCTTTTTTTTCTTATCAGCACACAGCAAAAATAGAGATTTTATTAGCAAACAAAAACATTGTAAGCATTTTGACATTTTTAAAAAGCAGTAACTTTTATTGCTGTTCCTAATACATGCACTGATATGTCAATTTTCTTGTTTTATTTTTCATTTAGCCAATGATACAAATATATAATAAAACAAGGAAAATACACAAATAAAGTAAATATATAATGAGACAAGGATGATCCATAAGAAAAGGGAAAAGGACTAATATAGAGCTCTCTAGTCAACCATGTTGCAATGATCTAGAATCTGTATAGTTATGGGTACCATTAATTTTTATCAAATAATAATACATGAAATAATTATTGGACATAGAAACTGAAATATATTTCTGTAGTGCAATATAGAAATATTCATTAAAAGCCATAAAATGTTCCTACTCATTGAAATATATTTCTGCAGTGCAATAGAGAAATATTCATTAAAAGCCATAAAATGTTCCTACTCGTTGACAAGGTAAGCTCACATCTAAAAATTTATTTTAAGAAAATCATCAGTAGCTCCTTAGAGATGCCTATAAGCATTTAAAGGAAAGACTGTATCAGCATGAAAGCAATCTAAATGCCTAACAACAATAACATCTACTTAAATAAATATAATACATTCATATTATGGTATACTATACAATCATAAGTAATCTTGTTTCAGAATCTACTTAAAGATACATTTCATTTAACAGATTTAAGTAGATGTACTTAACAATATGTTCAGTGAAACCAACAATTAATAAAACTATATCTTCTCTAGTATAACTTCATTCATGTAAACATAACCCTTAAGGTCAATATATAAAAAATAAATGTGTATATGTATATGAGTAAACAAAGATTTTATGTGTTCCTTAAAATGTCCCAACTGTATTAGAAGTGTTCTCAAAATAACTATTTAGCATAGTATTTGTACTCTAGAAGTAGTAAAGATCAAAGCTTGATTTTTAAAATAAAGGAATAAAATTATTTCAAAAATTTATTAGCAACTGAATTTTCAAATAAGTTTAAACATAACATGTTGCCTTATTTTTCTGTTATAAAATTAATACTTGCTATCCTTGGGGTGTCTACCCAACCAAGCACCAAACCTTCTAAGATCACCCCATCATCCTTAATCTTAGAAGTTGCCCCTTCCCTATAAAAGTATGCACTATATGTGTTTGTGACATTTATTATATTCATTAATACTTATTATATTTGACTACTCATGCATATCTTTGATATTCTTGGATGTCTAAAGGTGTTCTGAATAGATCTAATGGTCCTTTTCATTCACTGTGTTGGTCATTGAACTTACAATGTACTGTACTCATCCCATTTCATTAAAAGAGATTTTTACTTTAGGCATATAAATACTTAAATCAGTTTTTACTAAGCATTACCAAGATATGCTCCTATAAACCTTCTAAAAGCTATTTTTTAAATAAAATAACCCTGACTTTCCTTCTGCCTTCCTCATTTCAATCCCAGATAACACATTTTTATAGTCATTGTTGTTTTAAAAACAGTATGGCCCTCTAGACTTAGGGAAATCACCAAAATGTTAAAGTAGAAATTAAAAGGAATAAAGCTAAGTATATGTTACTTGTCCAGCTTTACCTCTCCCCACACTTGATTAGTTATGGCCTTTCACATAATCAATTTTAAATATGCCAAATCAGCAAAAACATAAAAGGACATCAAGAGGGGGGGGTTATATGAAAATTCTACAGTCTGCCATAAGTCATCAACAAATGCCAGATAATTTATTTATTAATGAGCAGGACAAATTAGAATTGTCAGATGACTGATTACAAGAAAGAGATATAGTGCCATAGTCATTGAGATGCAGGCTAGGGTTTTTTTTTTTTATTTTTTATTGTTATGTTAATCACCATACATTACATCATTAGTTTTTGATATAGTGTTCCATGATTCATTGTTTGTGCATAACACCCAGTGCTCCATGCAGAACGTGCCCTCTTTAATACCCATCCTCAGGCTAACCCATCCTCCCAACCCCCTCCCCTCTAGAACCCTCAGTTTGTTTCTCAGAGTCCATAGTCTCTCATGGTTTGTCTCCCCCTCCAATTTCCCCCCCTTCATTCTTCCCCTCCTGCTATCTTCTTCTTCTTTTTCTTTTTTTTTTTAACATATAATGTATTATTTGTTTCAGAGGTACAGATCTGTGATTCAACAGTCTTGCACAATTCAAAGCACTCACCATAGCACATACCCTCCCCAATGTCTATCACCCAGCCATCCCATCCCTCCCACCCCTCCCCACTCCAGCAATCCTCAGTTTGTTTCCAAGATTAAGAATTCCTCATATCAGTGAGATCATATGATACATGTCTTTCTCTGATTGACTTATTTCGCTCAGCATAACACCCTCCAGTTCCATCCACGTCGTTGCAAATGGCAAGATCTCATTCCTTTTGATGGCTGCATAATATTCCATTGTGTATATATACCACCTCTTCTTTATCCATTCATCTGTCGATGGACATCTTGGCTCTTTCCACAGTTTGGCTATTGTGGACATTGCTGCTATAAACATCGGGGTGCACGTACCCCTTCGGATCCCTACATTTGTATCTTTGGGGTAAATACCCAGTAGTGCAATTGCTGGATCATAGGGTAGCTCTATTTTCAACTTTTTGAGGAACCTCCATACTGGAGATGCAGGCTAGGTTTTAGAAGATGGCCCAAGCCCACCCTCCACCTCCTCTTGTGCAGCCTGGCCCTCTTGCTATTCCCTTAACCTGGCAGGACCTTCAGTATCTTCTTCCATGATCTTCTGATAATGTGGGATATGCTCTTCCAGGTAAAGAATGACTTTTCAGTTAGGGGGCTGGTGTGGGCAAGTGTTCCATTACTCATAACCCTTATGGTTGGTCTACTTGAAAATTTTAGGTAAAACAAAATTGCTGCTTCTAAATTAATATTTTAAGGTTACTTGCCAGTAAGGAAGATTTCACCTCAGCTACAGCTTATATATATATATATATTCCCTTCCTATCATCTACTACCCAGCACTGAAAATACCAGAACTTCCTCAACACATATATAATTAAATGCTGATTTTGTTAAAAGATTTGCATTCTCGAGACTCATTAATCAACATGCCACAGGGGCAATTTAGAGTGACATACAATTTTCCAAAGGACCCAGTTACAAGCTGATGTAGTGTTTATTAACATTATGATTTCCATACGGGAATTTAAGAACACTCACATGTTGAGCCATTCTGCTTATCAAGGGACTTAGGATACCTGCCGAAATTATAATTTCCTTTGAGAGCTGCTCAGAAGTGAAGAAAAACAATCAAATGGTTTAAAAAGTACAGTTTAAGTTAAAATTATACTTGGAATTGGAACTATGAGTTCCCTATCTCATGATAGCCATCACCTTTTGCCCAATCTGCATCCCTCCTCACCTACCCACCAACATCCACATACACACACACACATGCACGCACGCACACACAGACTTCTTCCAAAAACAAATCTGATCTTGTTCATATATCTCAAAGTGGCAAAGTTATTTCAAGGAGGCTGAGTTCGTCTCCAGTCCCAGAGGTTGAATGAAACTGTTGTAAGCTACCCACTGTGGTCTTGTTACCCTTATCATGGTTTCATTTGAGCATGGCACAAAACCAATTCTATTCAATAGCACATGAGAGTAAATCTGTTGGGATGCCTCTGGCAAGAATTTTTTCACTTTAAATGAGGGCATAAGACAAGGACAGGATAACGCTTTTCTCCACTTCTGGACTTTGTCATTGTATGCCAAACCTGGAACTAGAATAGCCATTCAGGGACCAAGGGAGACCAGTGTCAGAGATAGATAAATAATACCTGTGAAGGGATGCCAAGGGGAAAATGGAAATATCCTGGGCTCTAAAGTAAACCCTGCAACTACTCTGGTTCCAGAATTCCTGTTTTGTTGAGTGTATTAATTATTGAGGTTATCTTAGAGTGCTTTTCTATAATTTGCAACTAAAAGAATCAATAGAGAATTTCTGCTATTTGTGAAAGGCATTTAAGTTCTTTGTAGTTGAGTTTCCACCTATAAAGTGCACATGGGATTGCTTTACCTTTCCACTCATGTTATGAAGAATACAAAAACAATAAATTTTAAAAGGTCAAAATATAATATAGTAGTTTTTATGTGTACATATTATGGTAAACAATACCATCACATAATTGTTTTCCTCTGTGGTAGTTTCATAATTTGTTCATACTTATATCATTTTTATATAGTATGCTATATAATAACTACTTGTTTAATTGTCCTTCTTCCCTTTCTGAGATAAGTGAAAGGCTGGGAATATCTGATTCTTTCTTTTCAGAGATATTAGCACATAACACAACTCATGGTCAGGCCTCAACTATTGTTTGTTGGATTGAATTACATTTGATCAATGGAAGTGAGCATACTAAATTGCACATTTCTTGGACATTTTGTAAGGCATAATTAGATACTACATACAAGAAGTATTGCCTCCTAGAATTTATAATCCAAATAAAGAATATCAAGCTGCATTGAATGAACATAGCAAGCAATTTTTTCATATTTCCTCTCATTTCAAAACATGGATATCCTTCATACTAATCCATTCTCAAGTTTGTTGATGATACTTCCAAAGTTTTCTATTGTATTTTCTTTGCCATCTTCATCTCCCTGCTCTACCTCTTTTAGCCTACTAAAGTAGCTTACTCTCCCCCACTTTTTTTCTTCCAAACCCTTCCACATAGTTCCAAAAGAATAATTCCACTGAAGCTACAATTTTGACCATGCCAGTTCCTTATTCAAAACCTTTCAACAATTCCCCAGTCTACAAAAAAAAAAAAAAAAAAAAAAACTCACTTGCCAATATAAGACTCCTACAGTCTTCCCCTAAAACTATTAATATCCATTATTAATCCTCATTGTCCTATATTGTTTCCAATTTAGTCTGCTTATTGGGCGTTTTCCTAGAATATGCCCTATGGAAGATCCATTAGCCATTACTACTTTATTTCCAATAAACGAATCTTAATATATAAAATTTACTTTCTCCCTAGAACTCTCCAAGAAGCTTTTCCAATACTCCCATAGTACCGTCCCTTGTACCATGTTCTAACTTATATAGTAGTTACCTTGTATGGCTTATCTCTCCAACACAACACAAGCTCAAGGATAGTTTGAGTGTGGGATCACATCATTCAAGTGCTTCTCATACATCATCACACCTCAATGGTAGCAGAGTAAGTTCAATTAGAACACAATTTGGGATGCACAGAAGAGCTTCCCCTTACTTCATCATGTGAGTTTACTAAAAGGAGACATTACTTGGAACATGTTGCAGGGGGAATAGAATCAGCAAGTCAGAACAATTTTATAATGAACATTTTAATTAGTCTTTTTTTAAGCAAACATTTAATTGTATAATTCCGTAAGTGATTAGAATTTGTCTCTCTCCTACCTTCCATGTGGTAGTAAAGCTTCAAGTATAAAGAGATACATGACAAGCTGCTTTCTAGTACTGAAGTGGACTACTGAAATGGAATGAAGTTGAATCAAAAGTGGTCATTCCACTATTACAAACAGGTAATGATCTGACTTAGGAAACAGAATAATAATAGGAATATATATGTTTTAGAATAATGTGAGAATAATAATAGGAATATACATATTTTAGAATAATGTGCCTTCTACTCAAAGACTCGGAACATGTTTAGATAACTATGACTGATACATTTCACATAGGTTTTTATCCCTCAAGAAAATCATTCTAGTCATATTAACATTGCAAAATTAAACACGCAGTAAACTATTCTCAGCACTCTTCTTCAATAAGAAAAAATATTTTACAAGATTTAAGACAAAAAAACAACCCTCCTCTGTTCACTCCAGTTATGGAAGTATGGCTACCACTACCTTAGTGAGCATGAGATGAAGTTGATCTTTCACACCTGCATGAGCCCCTTGGACGATGACACCACTGGCCGTCAAGCAGATTGATGGCTTTCACTGAGCTGCTCCCAGTGCAAATTTCAGAATTCACTTTAACAGTCATTTGAACTGTCACCGTATGAATTATGGACTGAAGCACATTCTGCTTCACCATTTCCAAAGGAAAGCTCCTCGTAAATATCAAACTAGATGTGGGAAAGGCATTTCAAGTCAAATGATTTAAATTACCATACCTGGTTTTAGAATGAGCTTTAAAAAAAGCTGTTTTCCATGAGGAAAAATAATCTCAAATTTAAATGACCTCTATTTTTACTATAATAAGGTATATATGTATATAAATAGTGCACATATATATTCACAGCTGTAACCTTTTTTTCCTTTAAAAGTGGTGGTGCAGGGTGGGAGATGGGGCGGCTGGGTGATAGACATTGGGGACGGTATGTGCTATGGTGAGCGCTGTGAATTGTGTAAGACTGTTGAATCACAGATCTGTACCTCTGAAACAAATAATACATTATATGTTAAAAAAAAAAGAAGAAGAAGAAGAAGATAGCAGGAGGGGAAGAATGAAGGGGGGGAAATCGGAGGGGGAGACAAACCATGAGAGACTATGGACTCTGAGAAACAAACTGAGGGTTCTAGAGGGGAGGGGGTTGGGAGGATGGGTTAGCCTGAGGATGGGTATTAAAGAGGGCACGTTCTGCATGGAGCACTGGGTGTTATGCACAAACAAGGAATCATGGAACACTACATCAAAAACTACTGATGTAATGTATGGTGATTAACATAACATAATAATTTTAAAAAATAGATTAAAAAAAGGACCTTCCTTATATTACAGAACTGAAACTCTGGAAGTCTTTGTGTAAACCGCTTCTGTTAAATAAATAAGAGGATCCAAAATGAATTGAAGACATGGCTTTTTCCCTAGAAGGTTACATGTTATACATAAAATAACATGAGAGTAATTGCAAAACAACATAAAAATAAGTAAACTATATTAAATAGCCTGATTTGGAAAATGTCTTTAGTAACTCTGGCTCTGTGTCTAGCTAGGGGTCCACTCATGAAAAAAGGGGATGACATGGACAGGAAGAGATGCAAGACAACCTAAATTCATGGGATGATAAAAGCAAAGAGCAGTACCTATCAGCATGTGAGGTGAGGGGTGATTTCTGTGAATAACTACAGTGATTAAATTTCAAAAAACTGTTTAGGAAGAATTAATCAAGGAATCAATTAATGAAGATCATTGAATACTGAACTCGGTGGCTTAAATTCCATATAAGTATTAGCAACATAGCGTAGGTTTTAAAACATGAATATATGTTAAAATCAAGTTCAAGAAGATTATGATGAAGTTGCAAGAATTAAATGAAGATTGAGTTGGCGATGGGAGATTATTAGAGGTGGGGTGCATAGAACAGACTTGGAACCATGAAGCATGCTGTTAAGTGTTCTATTCATTTAAATAAAAGGAGTGAAATCCTATCAAAAAAGAATACATGGAGATCAAGAACTTAGGAAGCAAGCTAAAAAATAGGACAAAACCACTGCAAAGTTTTGAAATGGAGAAATCAGGGAGACTACAGTGACATTAGTGGTGAGAGATATGTTGAAAAATATTGTAGTTTGGGGTTACTTTTATCAATTACTCAGCAACCAGAAGTCTGCTGTATAATTATGTCTTTAACATAAATCTCTATGTATGTATATAGAAATATATAGAGCTACATAAATAAATTCAGGATACTTACAAAGTCTTAGTGGAATGTTAAATTCTATGATATTTACTTCAGCCATTTGTGCAAAAAGAAAATAAATGAATTAATCCAATGTGAGGAGGTGAGAATGACCACAATTCAGTCTTGTGTTTTGGTTAGAATATTTGTACACTCCCCATAAGCAACGCCCACTCTAGCCTCTACTGACAATGTTTATACCTCAGGTGTGCAATGAAGAATATAACTCTTTGCTTTTCTTAATTATTAATCAAAGCCATTTATATATTTTAAGTTTTGGGAGTTTTTTTAGTTAACTAAATTTAGTTTTGTGAATGCATTCATGTTTTTAAAACTATCATGAATAGGCCAAGTTTGGTTTTGATGCTCTCCCCATTTCCTTTATGTGAATCTTTTAAATGAAATTTAGTTGATGTACAATGTCATATTAGTTTCAGGTGTACAACACAGTGATTCATCAATTTTATATGTTATGCAATGCTCATGGTAAGTGTAGTTACCATCTATCACCATACAACATTATTATTTTTGACTATATTCCGTATGCTCTACTTTTCATCCCTGTGATATAATTTTATAACTGGAAGTTTATACCTCCTCATCCCCTTCACCTATTTCACCTGCCCACCCAACCCCCTGAAGCAAAAACCAGGTTGCCCTCTGTTATTATGAGTCTGTTTCTGTTTTTGTTTTTTCATTCGTTTTGTTTTTTAGATGCCACATATAAGTGAAATCATATGGTATTTGTCTTTGTCTGACTTATTTCACTTAGCATAATACCCTCTAGGTCCATTCATGTTGTCACAAATGGCAAGATTTCATTCTTTTTTATGACTAAGTAATATTACAGTTTGTGAGTCTTTGTGAGTGTGTGTGTGTGTGTATGGGTGTGTGTGGGTGGGTGGGTGGGTGTGGTGTGTATGTAAATCTTTATCCATTTATCTACTGATGGACACTTAGGTTGCTTCTATATCTTGGCTCCTGTAAATGATGCTGCAATAAACATAGGGGTGCATATATCTTTTCCAATTAGTGTTTCATTTTTCTTTGGGCAAATATCCAGTAGTGGAATTACTGGATTATAAAGTATTTCTAATTTTTTGAGGAACCTCCATACTGTTTAATACAGTGGCTACCCCAAATTACATTCCCACCAACAGTGCTCGAGGGTTCCCCTTTCTCCACATCCTCGCCAACATTTATTTCTTGTCATTTTGATACTATTCATTCTGACTGATGTGAGGTGATATCTCATTGTGGTTTTGATTTGCATTTCCCTGATGATGAGTGATGTTGACTATCTTTTCGTGTGCCTGTTGGCCATCTGCATGTTTTCTTTGGGAAAAAAATGTCTATTCAGGTCCTCTGCCCATTTTTAATTGGATTATTTCGGTTTCTTTGCTATTGACTTATATGAGTTCTTTATATATTTTGGATATCAACTCCTTATTGGATATACCACTTGCAAATATCTTCTCTCGTTCAGTAGGCTGCCTACTTCATCTTGTTGATGGTTTCCTTCGCTGTGCAAAAGCTTTTCAGTTTGATGTAGTCTATTTTTGCTTTTTATTTTTCCCTTGCCTTAGGAGACATATTCAGAAAAATGTTGCTAAGGCCAATGTCTAAGTGATTACTGCCTTATTTTTTAGGGGTTTTATGGTTTCAGGTCTTACATTTAGGTCTTCCATCCATTTTTAGTTTATTATTGTGTATGGTGTAAGACAGTGGCCCACTTTCATTCTTTTGCATGTAGCTGTCTGGTTTTCCCAACATTTACTGAAGAGACTGTCTTTTCCCTGTTGTGTATCTTTGCCTCCTCCATAGTAGATTAACTGACCACATACATGTGGGTTTATTTCTGGGCCTTCTATCCTATTCCATTGATCTATGTGTCTATTTTTGTGACAGTATCATACTGTTTTGATTACTATAGCTTTGTAGTATGTCTTGAAATCTGGGATTGTGATACCTCCAGCTTTGGTTATGCGAGGTCTTTTGTGGTTTCATTTAAATTTTAGGATTATTGGTTCTATTTCTGTGAAAAACACTATTAGTATTTTGATAGGGAGTGCACTGAATCTATAGATTGCTTTGAGTAGAACGGACTATTAAAAAAAGTTTTTAAAGAAGATACATGAAAGGCTCATAATCCATCAGTAATCTCAAGTGTTCCCTTTTTTGTCCTACAAAATATAACTGAAATATATTTATAAGTATCCTGAAAATCTCCTTCAAGTGAATAATTCTTTCTAGTTATATCAGTACCTGGCAGGGAGGATGTTACAAAAGTCTTATGAAACTTGCTATTCTTTTATGATAGGAGAGTGAATGAGGATACTATACAGTAACCGAGGATCCACGGGAGCGATATCTTTTCAATCTGAACACCAAGGAAAGCTGTATTTCTCCTGAATTACTAGTTTATTTCTCATCTTATGCAACTGATCATGTCTTCTGTGCTCTGGCTAATTTTGTGGCCCGTCTCCAGGAACTATATAGGAACTCACAGAATTCACATTGTGTTCCAACTCTACACCTGATTTGGATTTTTCCCCTTATTATCTTTTCTCTCTGCTGTATTTTCTATTTATTTTAAGCTATTGCATGTATTTATATGAACCACTGCAAATTTTCTTTGGAATAGTTGAAACTAATAGGTAGGGCTAAGTGTTAAGCTCACAGTCAATAATTTCACATTACCCCATTTAAACCTCATAGCATCTTTACAAGAGAGTTTTCATTATCACCAGTAGAGTGGTTGAGAAAAATTAATTTCACCCAGATACAAATACCTTACAGAGTAGAAGTGTAAGTAGGAAACTCCAAAGTTCTACCAAAGAACATAAACAAACAAACAAAACACCTAGCCATATCTAAAGAAAGATAATTATAGATTAACTAAAGTAGCAAAGACTATGGGAAATGGATGACCCCCATAGACAAAGCTTCCTAAGCGAATACTTTAAGAGTATTGGTAAGTTAATTATATGATCTTATATGATGCCTTTTTGATTCATTTACATTCTGGTTTTGTTTAAACAAACAAATAAAATCTGTTTTAGTTGTTTTACTAATTTCCTATTTTAATCCACTCTCTCCAGACTGTCAAAAGAACAATGCTTTATATTTAAAGAAAAAAAAACCTTTTTTCTTACAGAAAATATTACCAACTTTGAAAATTCCATAGCTTTTCTTTTGAATTAATTATTGTAATATGGGCCCAGAGAGATATAGATGCTACATGATTTTTTTTCTACCTTTAAAAGCATTTACATTTGTTTACATTTTGTCCTGTTATGTAGTAGCATTAAATCACATTTGTTTACATTATAAACATAGTTGATGGGCTTTATAATTAGATTCGGGTTCCATCTCTTGTGATTATGTAACTTGGAACAAGCTACGTATTTCTGTAGCTCAGATAATTCATTATAAAAAGGGGAAGATAACAATTCCTCAGAGCTGGTGTGAAAATTAAATGAAATAATACATGTAACACGCTTAGAACAATGCATGGCATACATTCAGATCTTGATAAATGTTCCCTGCCTTGTGGAGAGATACGCAAGAAAAAGAAACAAAATCCTGAAAGCTTCCATTTATAATTTGCCAAAATCATCACCACATATTATGGCGGTGACTAGAGTCATACTCCTCACTGGTACTTGGGAAGCTTACTGATCACCCTATCTGATTCCTAGGGGATCGAGTGGTATTTCAGTTTTTGACAGGCCCGAGACAGCAGGCTGTCCATTATTAAACACACACCTGGTCCTTGTTGTTAATAACTGGTTGTTTGCAATATGTGGACAATCTACAAGTTTTCCCACAGGGAGTCAAATGAGGTTGAAATGTGTTAATCCTCTTTTATCCCTATTCACACAGTGATTTACAAGATGGGCTAAGTATGCCCCTGTAATAACAATTCATCTTTATGATTCTGTACAAAGTCCAGTGCAAGTAAGCCAAGAACAAGCAGTCCTTTATTTCTTAGATTCACTGTTTTTTGGCTCTGTATGCAAAATCCATTTCTTACATATTTACATACTGTGAAAATTGGAAGTAATACAGCTCTGAGTTCAAGGAATGCATACACAGAAGGCATGATGTTCACTCTTTAAAGCCATGCCATAATTGCAGGAGTGCAGAGTACCAAAGCACAGTTCCAAAGAGAAGCCCAGTGAAAACTGGAAACAGGAAAGGGTCAAAGAGTGAGGGACTTGCTGCCAGCCACAGTCCCCTACAGACCAGCCAGGCTTGACAGTCAGGCTTTCTGTTTCTGTTTACCTTTACTGCTTCTATTTGTCAGAGAAAGATAAAGATAAATATGATCGATCCAAGAGAAAATTGTGGAAAGCAATCTCACTGTCCTCAGTCCCCCTCTTTTGAGGATCCTCTTTTCCCCCATACCCAGGAGCATTACCCCCCTATTCCTTTCAGGCAACTAGGGCTTTTACAGCCTCTGATTCATCCCCAGCTCCAAACCCATCTCTACTTCCCAGGCAAAGGAGACAAATAAATCTAATATCACTGGTGCACTGAATTAGTTTACATAAATGATTTATTTTTTTTCCCTTGAAATTACACTACATCTTAGATTCTCTTTAAGAGTCTGCTTGTTATAGTTATATCTAGTTACTGAGGAATCAAGGTCAGAAATTTCTAATCTACTCTTAGGCTTCCAGATGATCAGATGCAAAGAACCCAATGCCATTTTCACAGCACTTTCTTTGCCTTCACGGAGCCAGGGTTTTTATTTACCTGCTGCAAGCAAGCACATGGTCACTCTGCTGTAAGAGATATATGTAAATCAGATATTTCTGGCCCTGCTTATCCATATCTACTCTACCTGAGCAGTACATTCACTTACATCTCACTTTCTACAGCTCCACACAACCACTTCTGAATTTGTACTGAGGATGAGATGTTATCAGTGCTCTAGATGCACCTTGTCTTCTCACTCTCTGCTCCAAGTGACTTTCTCTTATATTGCAACTTTATTGCTATCTGATGATCCAGATCTTCTGAAAGGAATTATGTTTTTCATGATCCATTAAAGAAATAAAATAGGGGCGCCTGGGTGGCTCAGTCGGTTAAGCATCTGCCTTCAGCTCAGGTCATGATCCCAGGGTCCTGGGATCGAGTCCCTCAATGGGCTCCCTGCTCAGCGGGGAGCCTGCTTCTCCCTCTCCCTCTGCCTGCCACTTCCCCTGCTTGTGCACTCTTTCTCTCTCTCTCTCTCAAAATAACTAAATAAAATATTTTTAAAAATAAGAATAAAAACCCGTATTGAGTCAAGGACTGTCAAAAACTAAAAGTAATGGTCTTTCTGGATCATTACTACTTTGATTAATTTTAATTAGCAATTTAAAACTCATAAAAGCAATAGTTTAAAACATCTTGATCGAATGTATTAAATATTGCTCACATGGGGTGCCTGGATGGGTCAGTGGGAAGAGCATGCAACTCTTGATCTGGGGGTCATGAGTTTGAGCCCCATGTCAGGTATAGAGATTACTTAAATAAATAAATAAACTTTAAAAAATAAATAAATATTGCTCACAAGAGGTCAAACTAACTTAATTTCAAACTATAAATAGTATAAATATATAAAGCAACTGGTTAGATTTCACTGATAAAGTATTTCTTTTTGCTTCATTTTCTTTTTTTTTTTTTAATTTTATTTATTTATCTGACAGAGAGAGAGAGAGTGAGAGCAGGAACACAAACGGGGGTGGGGGAGAGGAAGAAGCAGGCTTCCCGCAGAGCAGGGAGCTGGATGTGGGGCTCGATCCCAGGACCCTGGGATCATGACCTGAGCCGAAGGCAGACGCTTAACAACTGAGCCACCCAGGCGCCCCTTTTTGCTTCATTTTCTAAAAGTAACTTAGATAAGGATGGTGCATAAGACAACATTGGCAGTACATAAATATGCAGATAAAAACAGATGATCCACTAATGACAAAGCGATTTATGAACTGTAAAACATCTTAATAAACAAGAACATGATTTGGCAAAGCCAATAAAAATACCACATCCACTATTAATAATAAGAAAATAAAAGCATGGGGCGCCTGGGTGGCTCAGATGGTTAGGCGTCTGCCTTCGGCTCAGGTCATGATCCCAGGGTCCTGGGATCGAGTCCCGCATCGGGCTCTCTGCTCCTTGGGAGCCTGCTTCTCCCTCTGCCTCTCTCTCTCTAGAGTTTCTCATGAATAAATAAATAAAATCTTTAAAAAAAAAAAGAAAGAAAATAAAAGCATGGCCTAAGCTACAGGTACACATTATGACTAAATATATTGTTAGTTTAATTTTTATTTTGTACTAATAATGAAGATGAAAGCTCTAAGTATTTAGCCTTCATTTGTATTATTTCCTATACTACCTTTCAAATGTATTTTTGCAGAAGTTGAGTTACGTTACTAACAGAGAAAGGGGAAAGTGTGTTAATAATTTTGATAAAACAAGTTAGCCGAAATCATTTTCTTCGTCATCCATAAATAAGTACGTTTTTGCACCATATCCAAGACTAACTTGAAGCTGCCACATGGAGAAACTATTCAGTAGAAAGTTTAATCTCCTTGGGGCACCTGGGTGGGTCAGTCAGTTAAGCATCTGACTCTTGATTTCAGCTCAGGTCATGATCTCAGGGTCTTAAGATTGAGCCCCACATGAGGCTCCATGCCTGCGTAAGATTCTCCCTCTCCCTTTCCCTCTGTCCCAGTAACCCTCCCTCTCTTCAAAAAAAAAAAAAAAGTTTAATCTCCTTAAAATGTATCACAACTTATGCAAAAAATGAAATTTCTACATTCCAACCTTCCTTATTCAAGACTGACTATATGTAAGGGGGCGCCTGGGTGGCTCAGTCGGTTGAGCGGCTGCCTTCAGCTCAGGTCGTGATCCCGGAGTCCTCAGATAGAGCCCCACGTTGGGCTCCCTGCTCAGCGGAGAGCCTGCTTCTCCCTCTCCCTCTGCCTGCCTCTCTGCCTACTTGTGCTCTCTCTCTCTCTCTCTCTCTGTCAAATAAATAAATAAAACCTTTAAAAAAAAAAAAAAAAAGACTGACTATATGTAAAAGTAGTCCGAAAAGTTACAAATGTACTACTCACAGAAGAGGTATTATTACTAACACATAAGCATATACAGAAAGTGGATAAGGAAGTAAATAATAAATAAATAAATAAATTCTATGTAATCTGAAAAGCCACATTTCAATTCTAAGATCAGGTCAAAAGGAAGAAATCAACCACATTTTTACATGAAATATTAATGTCTGAATTCTTATAACTATTGATAAAAAAATTATTAAAAATGTATATTTATCTGCATTTTATGTATTACACTGTATGTATCTAAAGTCATTTTTTTCACCATTACCTACTTCAGTACTAGGTAATTTTTTTATTTCCTTATTCATGGAGCTTTCCCTTAATATAATAAACAGTGCTAAGAAATACAGCATTATCTAGATTCTCTTAACAATAAATGCTTAGATCATTTTTATAGATATTGCATATGCAAAGTTGATTCCACTATATAATTAAACAGTAAAAATAATATTTGATTCTTTTTACTAACACAAAATATTTTAAACGTATATTTAACAACCTGAACTTACAAGTTTAGAATAAGTACTTGACATCAAATGGCTACTTTTCAAATTAATATATAATTTTATTAAGGGAGATAAAATCGGTAGATTATATAAATGTGCCATTTCAAACCCATTCTTCCAATTTAACTTTATTATATAAATTAATATATTTGCATTGTATGATATCTAAAATTACACATATTCCAAAAGCTATCCAAACATTTTCACCATTTTATAAATACCTCTTAAACTATTAATTCATTGAATTGTACTCTTTCTTCAAATCCTTTTATGTTTTTAATTACTACAGTGCATTACTTGACTTGCTTACATTACTTTTATTTTTTTTATTTTTTTTCTTTTACTTTTAAATGCCACCTATAAAATATGAAAGATAACACTTAAAATTACTGCAGTTGAAACTACTGACCGGATATTTGAAAACTGAATGGTGTTAACTAAATAACAGCCCTACTCCTGTATGACTGCAATTGAGAATTGTCCACTAACAGGAAGTTATCAACAGTCATGACAATTTATCCACATCAAGTGCATTGTGTTCCAAACTTTAAAACTACTAAGTCATGATGAGGATGAGAAAGGCTTGTTCTAACTGTTTTAAGGTATTTAAAACTTGAAATTTACCAACACTTAACTGCAAGAGAACATCCTAAATCTTTATTGTTTTATGAGTCATAGAAATATTAAAACAAAATAATAGATGTGAATGCTGCAACAATTCTACATATTACGGAACGGCTTCCATATAAACCAGTTAAAGTTAGTCTCTAGTCATATTAGTTTTAATCATGAAGTAACTTTGAAGATACTAAGTATCCTAAATATTAGATTCAAAATATATAGAATACTTTGAGCCATCCCTAATATAGAGAGTTCAGCTACTTTATTTTCAAGTAATACTGACTATCCTATCTACAAAGGGTGTATGATCTTCTTGACAGTCTTAAAATTGAAATTCTGCAAAAACATCATCAACAATACTGTCAATATTCAGGAAGGGAGCTTATCTCTAATCTTATCTGTGAACACCTCCTGACCAAGCACTGCTTCACATTCCTCCTTATATTCTTCTTAAAACCTAACTTAATAAGGCCCTGAGATGCAGCATGTAGTCAAATATTAGCTGAATGGATAAATGACCATTAAGAAATATTTCATGAGCCACTTGAATTAGATTTTTGTGTTTTACTCAGGATGCCAAAGAAATAAATGTGAGTCATATGTGCAACAGACATCTCTAGGCATTAGCAGTGTTCTCATTTAGCAACTCTCAGTTATTTCATGGCCTCAGAGAACTAATGTTATTCATGTGCTAAATGTGCAGTTCTCTGCAATGCTATGTCTAACTCTGTTCCTTTATGTGCTACTCAGAAAAGGTTATCAGAATGCAAATCAGGGAGAGGGAATTATGTAAAGATGACATGGACACATACACATACACACAAAGTCTATACATACATGTGTCACATGTACATTACATATGCACTTAAGCACGTGTGTTTCCCTACTAAAAGGTGATACAGTATAAATTTAAGTGAACTATCCAAGGTTAGTTCACAGAAAATCTATGGTGTAGAGACCAAAATTCTCTCTTTCACCACACTCCTTCACACATCTATCATATGCTTTACTCATTTTCACATGCCAGTCAATTATGCCCTATTAAGATTTAATTTAAAATTATTTTTTATTTTATTTTATTTTATTAAAGATTCTATTTATTTGTCAGTGAAAGAGAGAGAGAGAGAGAGAGAGAGAGAGAGAGCACGAGTGGGGGAGGGGAAGAGGGAGAAGCAGGCTCTCCACTGAGCAAAGAGCCCAATGTGGGACTTGATCCCAGGATATTGGGATCATGACCTGAGCCGAAGGCAGATGCTTAACCAACTGAGCCACTGAGGCGTCCCTGAATTTAAAATTCTTAACATGAAGAGCAAGGTAGAAAGTGTCTACTTTCCCATCAGCTGATTCCTCCATCATTTCTAGGATGTGACTCTAAATGGAGAAGATACCCAATCTTGGTTCAGATTCCCCCAGAAGCATACCTTGAGATAAGGATTGGAGCATAAGTAGTTTATTTGGGAACTGATCCCAGAAAATACCAGTAGGGGGAGGGTGGGAGAAAGCCAATAAAGCTTGTAAAATCAAACCAATTACAACTGTGGGCAACATGTTTCAGAATTATCCCAACCAAGGAGTTAGAAAGCTAAGGTATTTATCTAACAATTCCTTATCTACTCATTTACTCGGTGGCACTTTTGGCTTGCTCTCCAAGACCTGGGGATCCCCTGAGACTGGGGCGGTGAGAAGGGGGGGGGAGGTGACAAAACAAAAAACAAAAACTTCAGGCAGAGAATATTTATAGAAAATAGCCTAGAGAATACAGACAAAGCACTAAATGTATCTGTCGGTATAAACCATCTACCTATTCTTCTATGAAAGAATGCTTTCTCTTCAGCTCCATAGGAATTGAATCCATGATAACTGAATCGAATAAGAAGGCTACTCAGGCTCAGTTGCAAAGAGGAATTTGTGAGCACAATAAAGACAAAAGAGATGACTTTATTTACTGCATATTAATTTAGAATTCTGAAGAAAAAATTAAAAAAGAACTGAAAACTGCTAATCAGAAATGAAGAAGGGAACTATCATTTAAATGAGCACCTAAAGTGTGCTAGATGCTGCAAAATTATTCTTACAAATTCAAACAAATTAAATGGAAAGAACTTAGGAGCTTCTTGAGGAATCTGAGTCACAAAGAACAGAACCCAAGTGTCATCTGTGCACTTATAAGATATATTATCAGGATAAGCATTTAATTTCCCAGAAACTTAGTTCCCTAGTTCCTAAAATACACACACATACACACATAAACCCTTACACACACACACACATACACACCATTAACGTAGTTAACATATTAGATTAGCCAGTGCTTAGTGCCAACTAAGTGTTAGTTTTGTACCTTACAGAAATAAGATTATTGAATTTCATAATGGTCAAATGACTTGCCCAAAAAGACTCAGCTAGTGAGAAAATAAGCAAAGGACTGAAGGCTGAATCACTATTAACCCAAGGATCTTGTCTTCAAAGAAGGACAACAAATGGAACTAAAACTAAATATTAAGTTCTCATGAAGCCACAAAATTGGTCAATGGATGAACAATTTTTTTAATGTTTAATACCTCATTTTAATAGTAAATATGGCCTAGATTTTAAGTTAGACTTGGGCTAGCATAAACTTTTATTATAATAGATATTTTAACTAAATGTGTAAAACTTTTTTTAATATAGCAGTGACTTACTTGGGTAGTATTCAACTAACCAAAATTCCTAATTACTGAAATATACTGCAGCATCCTTAGAAAAATGAAGGGAACCTCAAGAACAATTAACATCTTGGATACAATATTAAAAAACAAACAATATTATCACCACCAAGTCCAAAATATATCCTCTGTGAATTCAGTCCATCTCACATTTTCTAGAGTGAGGATTCCTATTCTACATAATGATCCTAAGGTGCTGAAGTAATAAATATAGATTCCATCCCTATAATCATGATGGTGCATTTGATAAGCCATTTAACCAGGCTAATACAGTTTATCTAAATGTCAACTAGCTTTGCAATTGTTTAAATATTCATTTCTTTATCTTCAGTCACCCAGAACACCTTCTTTTCCAAGCATACTGGTAAACTGGCATTTGTTCTTTTAATTCTTAACAAATATATGTGTTCTGCCTTAAAAAAGAGTTTGCATTGAAACATTATCCTCTGAGAAACAACCATACCCCTTTACATTACTAATACGAGACCAAAGAAGAGTCCAAAATTGATGCCCAAGATAAAATACTCTGTGTGTAGACACAGGAGTTGGTATTGGAGCTGAAATGGTGAGGAAGAGAAGGAGAGTATGAGAGAAGGAAAGATGAGATTTTTGAATAGGACCAATATGGATCTTTTATGTAATTAAAATAGAACATTAATACCAAACTGAACTTAAAGGAAATATTTCAATTGAGTTAAGAGCCTAGTTAGTATACATAGATCATTTAAAAACAAAAATATATGGCATGTGATACATGAAAGGACTATTCCAGAAAATACTAAATTCAATGAAACATATAATGTGTCTTTTAGATAATCAGATAGCCGGAGGAATTTCAGAAGTTCGACTAGGCAAAGCAGTGATGCTATAGATAAAACACATGAGCAATATTTTGCTAGTGATAAGCATTCTAGTTTTGAAACTTAGTTTTAATCTTGTGACATATATACTAGTTAGGTTAAAAATATATTAACTGCAAAAAGGTTGGATCATGCTATACAAACACCATTACTAATCACAGTCACAGTTACCGGTTCAAAGTGAGTATTTTCAGTTGACAAGGTCATTTTCCCTAACTACCTGTTACACATTTAAACCAATTGTCTATCTATAACTCCAAATGTTTAAAGAGCATAATAAAATTCCCAGTAGCAGGTGAACACCTTAACAAGACAACAGTAACAAGAAGTAAATAGGTGCAAGAGATTTTAAGTTTCTTATGTGCTTTTTCAATCAACTTGGACACATTTTCAAATTTGAGGAACACCTAAAGGGAAAAAATGAAAATTATATGCCACCAACACTGCGTGCTATTTGGATGTATTGCACCTCTCGTAGCAGCCTTATACACACCCTAGGAAAGCGCAGATAGACAAAAGAGTTAAGTACCCAGTAAATGCAATAAATGCCTTGCAAGGATAAGAAAATGAAAAGGAAGAGCTCCTTGTCTATGGCAATTGCACTATACAGTCAAAATGGAGAGACATGTCAAAGAGTCCCTCTCACTCCCTCCCCCAGTCTCGGGCTCCCTTTTTCTTCTCCCCTTTTCCCCCTTCAGCCTCCCCATCTCTGTCTCATTTTCAGCTGTGCTGCCAGAGCGAGACTGCACCGCACCACTCACCTGTCGTCGTTCTGCCATCCTTGGTCCCCTAGCAGCAAATCCCGAAACCTGTACCTGGGAGGCAGAGGGGGCACTTCGCTCTCCAAATCAACCATCCTTCCTCAAAGAGTGGAAAACATAAAACGACGAATGGAGGAGAGAAGGGAGAGAGAAAGAAAATTCTGCGGAGTGGAGGGAGAGGACTAACAAGATGCGGGGGGCCACAGAGGGACGGGGAAGGGGAAGGGGCCTGGGAGGGGGAGGGGTCGGCTCCGTGCCGGAAGCTGAGGCTGAAAGGGGGCTGGCTCCTCTCTCCAGAGGGTGTGATGGGGATGATGCAAACCGAGCCCAGGAGCAAAAGTCTGGCTCTGACAAGAATCTACGCTGCCGAAGAACCGCCCCCTGGCTCGGCACCGCCTCTGGTCCCCAGGACTCGGGGGAGGCGGGAATGCAAAAGTTACTTCGCGGAAAAAGAAAAAAAAAAAAAAAAACGAACACGCGCGGTACCTAGAAAGAGGGGAAGGGGCGTGCGCGCCGCGCGCTGGGGAGGCACTTTCCTAAAAGGCAGGGCGAGGAGCCTCCTCCGAGGGCAATCCCGGCAGCAGGTCCCCGCGCGGGCGTGCACGCGGCACAGCCCGGAGCGGGCGCGAGGGGGGACCGTGGGTTTGGTCCCAGCTGCGGCCAACCCGGCTCTCCCCGCCAGAGCCTTCGCAGCTGCCGCCGGGGGCCGAGCCAATGAGACTCCCCCTCATTAGCATAACACCATGACGGCATGGAGGTGCCTTGGGGACAACCAATGGGGGCGAGCCTAATTAGCGGATTCCCGGCCTCCAGACCCTTCTCCCGGAGGCGGGGGCCACAGAGTGTCGGGAGCGTTCCCAGGTGCCCCACGCGCCTTGGCTGTGCTCGCCTTCAGCTCGGGTAAGCGGGGTGGAAAGTGCACGAACGTGGAGAGGGAATCCCCGTTCCCAGCCTCAGGAAAGCCCCTTTTTTTTTTTTCTTTTTTTCTCACAGTCTGAAAGAAAGGAAGGTGTTTCCCGGATTCTGGATAAGAATGAAGGGGCCACTTTAGGCCGCTGAATAGAAACATTTAGATGATGGCTGGGAAAGCACATCGAAACGCATGGAGGACCATGTACTAGCAGTGTCAATTAAATTACTGTTGCTATTAGTAGCGCTGTGGGCTTCCAGGTTGCATGGCCTTAGCCGTCGGAATGCCCCTCTTAGTGGCCCACCCTTTCAGAGGAAGAAGTGAATCCAAGAGTCCAGAGTTGGTTTTACAGTATCAGCCGCTGTACAAGCCCTAGTTCTGTTTGTGCAGATTGTCTTCTGCCAAGCTCTGATTTCATCAGGGTATACGCAGACACTCAGTACTTAACCACCTGAGAGGCACTGGGCCTGAAGACACAGAGACTTTGCCACCCATCCCCCATGCCCTCAGGAATCTTGATACCTAATATGAGGCACAGTAATCAAACCACAGATAAAGAGATTTGGAAGTCTCCGTGAGATAACACACTTAATTCATGGAGGGGGGTCAAGGAAGATGTTGAAAGTGAACCAAACCTTCTATATTCGTTCAACAACCTATGTAAGGTGAGGGAAGAAAGCAGTGAAGCGAGCAGGGAGAATAGTAAGAGTGGGGGCAAACTGATTTGAAAAAAAAAGTTGGGTTTATTCAGGAGACAGGGGTTGATTTAGTATGGTTAATTCTCAGTCAGCTCACGTGGTGGAGGGTTTAGACACAAAGTTGGAAATGCAAGAAGAAATCAGCAAAAAGATAATATCAGATAAAATAGGATGAGTATCTAAACTTGAAGAATCACAGTAGAAATAGTCATACCCTATCTCTCTATATTCCAAATCTGACCCACCTCAAATGACATATCCTTTATTAGATTTCCTGATTCTTCCAGCTAATGATGATGCCTTCCTTCCTTTGAACACGTCATACCCCTGTGAGTATTTTGCTTTTAGTATTTATTATATTCTGGTCTCCTCCCCTGCCTGTGGCTTATCTTTCTAGCGCAGTACCTTCAAAATAGCAAAATCTCAGCAAATCTGTGTTGAGACGCATTAAAAGCTTTTAAACCTAGAAAATTAATATTTTTTTCACATTTACTGTAGCTCCAGAATTATGTATTTGTTTATGTTTCTTTTGCATGAACTTTGGTAATCACTTTGCCAAATGAGAAAGTTATATCACTACATTGTTAGTTTGGGGGTGGGGGGAGAATATATCCGGTTTATATTTTAGAGCTTATCATCTGCCATTACGGTAACTCTATGAAGTTTATTTGTTTAATAATCCAGGTTAATATTTTTATTTCAATAGTCTGCCTTTAGACATTTGGCATAAAACTAAAATATTTAATATCAGTAACAGACTCAAAAAAAAAAAAAGGACACTAAAAAAGAAAAAAATTATCTATTGAGTGTTAGACTCCTGAGTAGCTGGAGGTTAGAGAGTAAAGCAATAACATTTTACTTTAAAAAAGGCCGTGCACCCTTATTTTATTGTCACAGACTTAATTATTTGGCTTCCAAGTGCCCAAATAACATTTTAGGAGGAAGCAAATGCATTAAAAAGAAAAAAAATTAAAGAAATAACTAAAATCCTGCTCAGCTAATAGTGTCAGAGCCCAGCTGTTATGGATACAAATGGTACAAAGTATCGTGATGTGCCAAGCCAAACCAGTTGGAGACCCCTGCAGTAATGATACACTGATGTTCTGTGTGCTTTCACATTGTCAAAGTGAAGAATCTTACACTTCTAAATTTAAGAAAATTCTAAAAATAATGCAATATAAAAAATACTATCCTGACATTCTTAAAACAATATTTGGGCACTGAAACTTAAATTTATAATTGAAAGATCCTTTTGCTCTCCTTTATATTTTCTTTTCATTTTTCTTTAAGCAGATTTTTTGTTGTTGTTGTTAATTTTGACTTTTAATTCTCCCACCTGTCTTTCTACACTTTTATTCTGTTTTTTTTTTTTTTTTTATGTCATGTCATGTCATTTCCTGCTGGTAAAATATATTTTCCTCTCTCACTCTTTTTATCTTGGTTTCCTTTTTTCACTGTGCTCTTTTAATATCCCATTTCATAGACTCTTTTTCTCTCTGTGTGTATGAAAGCTTTCATTCTACCATAACATGGCACTCGATTTTTAGAAACAATTTTAAATGTGGTTCTATACATCACAATTTTGCACCTTACTCAATGGTTTTCTTAAGCCCCTTAATTAACATCTAGTGTAGATCAGAGCAATAGACTGGCTGGTCCCACACTAACAAAAGAGTACTCACCAAAAATCTTCTGATTTATTATGCTGATGGAGTAGAAAGTATCAAGAATGAGGATTAGGAAGAAGACTGATTCTCTAGATTTAATTTTTTTTTCTGAAGAATACTTTTGAAAATATCTTCTAGTTTCTTCTTTTTTTTCAATAAGAAAAAAATTCTTAAAGTTTTGATTTCTGTACTTTGATGATTATGCTAATATTTAAATATAAAAAGAAAGGATTCATTCCCATGAGTGAAGAATGATTTTATTAACAAAAAAAATTTATTGATAATTATCTTGTGAATAATGAACATAGTTGGAATCATAGAATATGATGAGGTTTTTGTTTGTTTTTACCTAAAACTAAAAAGCATGGGCATGTAACATATATCATTTTTTGACAAAATTCTCAAAACTATCAATGATTATGTCTACTTACCCTGTAAAAGCTATTTGAAAATGAATTTTAAAAAGAAAAAAGCAACTTTCTATAGTTAGGCTACCCACTTCATAGATGCTTCATCTGTGGAGGCAGAAAAAGCGTATTCCACGTCTATTCTGATAGCATCATTTAGCTACATAACATGTCAGTGTGAAGAAAACATGTTTTCAATTATTTTTTAACAAATATTATTAAGTAGTTACTATGATTTGAACTCCTCGTGGTCTAAAGGGTGAGAGGAGGAGGAGTACATGTGGGAGGACAGACCATCCAATAGCCATACTAGAATGTGAAAGGTCACACTCGTAATTAACACTCCCTGCTCTGTTGCTAAGGAGCACATAGAGACATCTAATTCTGGTCTATACTGAAGGATGAAAAAAATGAGTGAGTGAGTAAGGTGGAGGCAGAAGCAGCAGCAAATATACAGGTACAAATAGTTAACATAAGAAAGCAATGGCAGGGGCACTGGCTGTCTATGTCAGAAGAGCATGTGACTCTTGATCTCTGGGGATTGTGAGTTCAAGCCCCGGGTTGGGTGTAGAGATTACTTATAAATAAATAAATAAATAAATAAATAAATAAATAAATAAATAAATAAATAAA
>NW_023270389.1:23637429-23670690 GCF_011800145.1 Mirounga leonina
AAATAAATAAATAAATAAATAAATAAATAAATAAATAAATAAATAAAAGTGATGGCAGATTCTAGCAAGTGCAAAAGTATCATGTAGTTGGATCTCAGGGTGGGTGCCTACATGAGGAGGGAGCAGAAAGGGGGGAGAAAAATCAGCAGGAAGATTGGCAACCATTTACTAAGAACCACATCTGGAGGGGCCTTGGGTACCATTGCCAACAAAGTGTGGGTTTGAACCAAACACAGTGATGAATCTTTTGAGGATTTTAAATCGGAAAGTGACAACGATCACATGGTCGCTGTGTATATAACTGACTGGTGAGGAGGACAAGAATGGAAGAAGGGAGACCATTTATGAGCTATACAGTATTTCAGGTGAGCTTGCCAGTTGTCTGAAATGAGGCAGCGGTTACGTTGCAGATGGAAAGTAGAGGACAGATCTATAGGAAATTCAGAAGACAGTATTGACAGGACTTGATAATTGAGAGACTGTGAAAGTTAATGGAGAGCGAAGAATCGATGATACTCTTTAGGCTCCGAGGATGAGTAAATAGGTGACGAGTAGTACGGTTGGACAAGATGCAAATACAGAAATAGGTTTGAGTGAGCAAATTATTACACTTGGAGCCATCAGCAGAAGGTCAAATGGAGGAATTAAGAAAGTTTGGATATGTGAGTTTTAGTACCAGGAGCAAATTTTTGTCCAGAGACAGCAAATTAGGGAGCATCAATATAGAGGTGGCTGTTGCAACAGAGGAAGGATAAATTCACCTGACCCTTAGTACTGTGAGTGGAGTCGTGCGGAGATGGAGCCCACAAAGGAGTCCAGGGAGAAGGAATGGATTAGTGAGCTGGGCACAAATCCAGAGGGAATTGAGTTTCTCCCGCCAGAGTATAGGGACATGTGTTTCTCTATATTCTTGATTAGTTTTATTCTGTGACCCTTGATTCAAGCTCAAATAGATTCTGTCTACAGGGGCAAAAAGGTAACAAAGCCTGTCCTATATTCTAAGCATGTCCAGCTACGTAAGCAGAATCATTTCTATTTCAGTAACATTGAAAAGAAGAAGCAGTAGAGAGAAAATGAAAAGGCAGAATACCATACTTGATTCACAAATTCCACCTGAAAAAAGACACAGTCACTCTCTGTTATATTCCAATCTGGGAAAATTGCATCGTAGCATAGGGGAAGGCCATTTGGAGACTTCATAAGAAACTATGCCGATACTTAACATTATTTACCCAATACTTCTGGGGTTGTTTGTCATTCTAAAAATAAAACTTGGCTGAGAGGTGAAATGTGAATGCAAACCTTATAATGGAAACCTGTCAGGAGACAGGTGACATTCTATTGTATTAATAGTAATATCCTCTGTGATCTTCCTCCTTGCTTTCCTCCCTCTTCTCATAGCTCCCTCTAAATGTACATCTTACTCAGCATCATTCTTAACAGTAATACATATTTCCATGTATCTGCTTCTAAACCCTCTTCACTTGACCGAGTTTTTTGGAGGGAGGATATAGAGGCAGAGGGAGAACTATTTAGTGCCAAATGTGCTTCAGTAACTTTGAAGCATGTTCTTCTACAGTAATCCAGGAATAACACCCACATTATTCTTCATTATTCACTTTTGGTGAGGAAAAACCTCCAGCAGGTTGGGAAAACTCCAGTTTTTATCTTGGATCCTTATGTTGGTAGGGTCCCAAATCCTGCTTATTGATAGAGGAGGCACCTTGTTCATGATCATCCCTCAGCCCTGACCCTTGTCATCTCCTAGCCTGCTAAAGCAAGGAATGACAGCTACCACTTTGCCTTTTTCACAGTTGTTGTCAATCAGTGGATGACTATCTAGTAAGGGAATGAGAAGCCACATGTATGAATGGATGAGGTCATAGCTTTGTCAAGCATCAGAGCTTGAAATATTTGAAAATGAATAGCTACAGTCTGAGTAGCTACTATGTGGCATATATCGGGTCAGGACTTTGCAACAATTCTGAAAATTAAATGACATTGTCCAAATTTAAAGGAAGGGAAAACAGGTTAAGATTTTATCGCCCAGCTACAAGGTGCCAGGCCAAGATTCAAAACCTTGATTTTGTGACTTCCAAATGCATACTCTTCCCAATATAGCTGAGAGAGAAGGTTTATGGTCAATACCAGTAGATATTCATGTTTACCAATTGGTAATCTAAATAATGAAATAGAATTATAAAATTGCCCTATTAATTCCCTACTGATCCACTTTGTTCCAGCCTCAATTACCTTCTTTTCCACCTGAGGGACTTCCCATCAATTGTTTGTCCTGATATTTTTCTTCCCCTCTTCCCACAGCTGCCTTATAATTTCTTTATCACTTCATCATAGAAAACTTCCCTACTCACCCAACACACTAGTCACTCTCTGTTATATCAAACTACTCTATGACCAATTTCAAATATCTCTTTAAAATATTAACAGTATCTAACTTTATTGTGTTTATTTCTTTGCTTTATTTTTTCCTTGCCCCTCCATTCCCAACACGATGTAAGCTCTGTAAGGGTAAGGATCTTGTTGGTCTTCCTAGCATGAGTAGTTTCTGGTGTAATAGTATGGACCTGAAAACAAAGTTTGCTGTATGATAAAAAACAAGAAAGGAAAGTAAGGGAGGGTAAAAAAAAAAGGGGGGGGGGATAGGTTTGTTCAAGTAATTACCTAGATTTTTCCATTCCAATCTGGGAAAATTGCATTGTGCATTTAGACATTGTTTTTAAATGATTGTATATGTATGCATGTGCACGTGTCACACAAAACTAAGTAAGGCATGAAGATTTAAAAAGCATTTGTCAGAGCCTTATATTGAGATGTAATAGATTCTTTCTCATGCAGGGTTTGATTTGAGAAATACAGTAATGTTTTCATGAAGGAAAAAAGCATATAAGGTATGGTCATAGTAATTGAAATGGTTTTTCTTGCATTGAAATATTGTCATTGACTTTATTGATCCTCTGATTTAGAAATTTAATTTGTAAGGAGGAAAATGAGGTGATTTCGGTATTATTTCTATAATATATCAACAACTTATAAAATAAAATTACTATCTGTTCATTCCAGTATTTAAAATGACCCCAGACTCTTTAGTTTAAAATGTATAATAATTTGACAGCATTTTATATTAACAGACTAGATAGATATTCTTCTCATTTTGAAGATGATTAAACAGAGGCAAAAAAAAAAAAAAAAACTAAAGTAAGTCACTCAGCAGCCATTTCAGTATAAATGATATGGAAGTCCAATTTTCCTGATTATTATGCAATGTCCCTAGGCCACAAGCTAACAGTAGTTTTCATTGCAAATAACATGATGGTGCAAACACAGTACATAACAACAAGTCAACAAAGATTAGAAAACTTTCACAGTTTTTTAATTCACAACAGCATTAGATACATTGAGGTTACTGGTATATATGAATACATAAGATCCTTGACATTCACATATTTTATTTATCTACATATGTTGTAAACATTAATTATATTACCTTTATATACCAAATTTGGATTTTTATTTATTTTCATATAGCTCCACTTCAAAATATTAAATGGTGACTCTGTGTTCATTACCATCTTGATTTGTACAGTTTGAGTGTACAAATTATTTTTTAAAATGAGCATTTACTATACAATTTTCTGTTGTACAAAAATAAGAATGAAATTTTAAAAATTGCAAATACTGATACTAATGACAAGATGTTGGATATTCATACTTAGAGATTGAAAAAAGAGTGGAAATCAAGAGGTGTGGCCATAAGCTGCAGCTGTTTAGCTCACTTGAGCTTTATATTTTCAGTCCTCAGGAAAAGAACAAAATTATATAAAATGAGATATATCACTGAAGCTAAAGATATATCATTAAAGAGGTTGACATATAAAGGTGATATATTATTCATGATTTCACCTTTTTTTTTTAGTTCTCTGAGATTGGACTACTTCATTTGACATGTTGCATGTATCGTTGGAAAGTAGTGAGCTAATATGTATCTCATTTTCAGTGAAAATGCTATCTTTTCACCCTTAGATCACTCTAACCTGAAGGGTACAAAAATTGTATCCTACCTTTTACACACACACACACACACACACACAAATTCTTAGTAAATCCTTTGCTGCAATTAGGCTCTAAATTCCAGCAGTGGGTAGAGCTTGACCTAAAACCTACCCTTACTCCTTGCCTCCCCTTACACCTGGCCCCATTGCTTCCCAATCCATCAGTCCAACTACCTGGAAAGCAGTATTCTTTGTGATCAAATATACAAGTTCTGATTCTAGACTGCTTGGATTTAGAACCTGACACTGGCATTTATTTGCTGCTTGACCTTGAGCAATTTATTCACTGTGCTTCAGTTTCCCCTTCCACATAATGGAATAATTAGAGTACTTATTTTTGGAGGATCAAGTCCATTAATACACCTAAATATTTTAGAATGGTGTTCACCACATAATTTGTCATTTTTATTACATGTGTTTTTCAAAATATAGGTATCCACACATTTAGAAGTCTTTTTCTTAATATAAACTCATCTTTGCTGTTTAGCAACTAATGAATTTAATTATGCTTTTCAAATTTCACACAACTGGTTGAACAGCTTTGATTACCTTTTAAGAGATAAACTAAAGTATGTATCCTCAGAGCAATTGAAACAACATATAATGTACTAAAGTTACAAAGAAAAAAATCTGGCTGTTCAGTGATTCTTCTGAACTCCCATGGAAATAATAAATATGGATAATCAGAAAAGTACCTTAAATATTCTCTAGTCAGAAGCCAGATCATGTAGGCATTTAAAATTAAAACAAGCATCTTGAATTATATTCACATGCAAAGCAGAAAAAAAATATGCACCATATTGAGTTCAGATGCAACAAGCTGAACATGTGCTACAGAGCTAAATGAGTAATGCAATTTTTACACTGGGTCCACGCAAACTTTACAGTTGCAGAAAATAAGGATATGGCAAAAAGCAATCTGGAAATGTCATAGCCAAATCAATAATTAAGAGGAAAGTTCATCACCTCCTACTCAAATATCAATACAAAATATATTGAAATACTGATTAGCATGGAGAAATACAATATATGATATAATGTATATGATATATACATTAGGACTAACATTTTTAACAAGGCATTCACTCAGATTTAGGAAACATAAATAAGAAACAACTCTAATTTGTGCTCTGGTCTTTTTGCCTACAAGCCTATGAGCTTCACTTGGACTTGAGCCCTGGGAAAATCACCAAGTTGCACACTGTGGTACAGAGAAGCTGAATGCATCAGATTTAATGACCAGACAGCCAAAAGTGAGTTTTTCAACTAATTTCCTATATCATTAATAGATTATTTTCCTAGTAGTTAACTACTAAATTGTATAAGGCCATGATTTCTCTATGACTTATCTGTTTTACCCAAGAAACACTTCAAAAATAATTTATCCATAGTTTAATATACTAGAACATGGGTCAAATGGGATCAAGATTGTGAAAATAATAAATTCAAAAAGCTTTGTTTTTTATTTTTCCCACCAATTGTTCCTTCTTTCCCATTATTCTTCAATGTTTAAAACTCTTGCTGAGGATCAGCTCCCTGATAAACCCAATCACAGAAGAAGGACTGATGCCAAGTTCCTAGGTGAACTCAGTCACTTAGAAAGAGCAAACTAGAAGGTAGGTCATTTATTTATGCTGGAGTCATGTGAGAGCTAATAAGTAGGAATAAATCAAATAGGAGAGAAAATACAAATGCCCAAATCATCACTAAATAGTAATAAAGAGATCCATGTTAGAGATACTGCAGAAGCTGGATTGGACTCTGAAGGAAGAACCAAGTCAACAAGTCAAGTCAAAAGTGAAATGTGGATATCCTATACAAGGGGAAGATTCTAGAAACAACAATAGGCATTATAGGAAGACCATTAAGGTGAATATATGTCCAGATTAGTAAATTTTTAATTCTCAGAAAAGGAGATTTTGACACTATTAGTGAAGGCTAAGGCTCAAAATGTCCTGCTATATTACTTACCATGTTTTTGTTTATTAGTAACAGAATAACTGATCTACAGTGCCTTTTAAAAACTAAAGAAATCTATTATCTCACATATGGAGAAAATCAGAGGAAGAGCTGCTTTAGCCAAGACATGATATAGTGTGATATGATGTCACAAAAGACTCAGTTCCTCTACATTTAATTGCCCTGCCTTCCATGTTTCTCCCTGTGATTTAAGATGATTGCAGAAGCTCTGGGGCCTAGTTCATTCACTTCCACCAGCAATGAGAGCATCTTTAAACCTAGGATTTCCTACAAAACTTGGAGCTACAATGGTAAATACCCTGGATCTTTGGTTTTTAATCTGCAACTAAAGAATAAAGATCACTGAAATAGACCAGTCTTATGGTTTCTTCTTTCCCCTAATCCCTTTCAAAACAAAACAGAATAGACTTCAGTGACTCTGCACATGCTTTGATCATCGTGGGATTCTACCACCCATTCTCACATACCTGCATGGACATGATCCAAGTTGGGTCGAGCAGTATGGACAACAGGAAAGAGGACTCTTTCATGTATGGATATTGGGAGCAAGAAATTCTCTTTCTGCTGGGGTTTCTAACTAGGAACAACATGTGTTCTTCATATGAATGACTTGAAAATAACCAGCATTTTGCAGCAACACAAGACAAAGGAAATACCACTCTTAGAATACCCAGTCATAGGAATCAATAAATTCTCTTTTTACTTAAGATGGTTTCAACTGAATTTCTATCACTTGTACCTGAAAAAATTCCTAACTAATAAATATATTTATATCACATACGGCAACCTCTTCAATGATGCTGTGAATAATTACTAGTTGTTTTTGGCCCAATATCAGAATGATTTCCTAATAAAACTAAGTGATATAACAACTTTACATTTTGTTTTTCAGCAAATTCCACTGCTGTTTGGATGTTAATTTTCAAATTCTTGGCATGCACCAGTATTCCATGTTCAGGTCCCAAATTTTGCATTCTGCAGTAATTATACACTCACCACAAAGCATCATACCACCTAATCTCATAGAAAAATGTAAAACATTTTATAATAATAACAGGCTTTAAAAGATAAGCAATTAGAAATATTTTTACTGACCAGTTTTATCCAACTTCAGTAAACTAAGCATTCTTCCCTTCCGTAGTTTTATCCGTTTTCTTCTAAATGGCAAATGAAACAACAATCAAATATAAAAAATGAAGGCTGCTATATCTTCAGTGAGACATGGGGACAGTCACAGCCCAAATCACAGTCTCCAAATAGAAATTAAAAAAAAAAAATTATTGGGACCAAAATGGCAGAAGGTGTCAGGAGCAAGTACAAAGTTCTAGAGATACTTTAAATAGTGCAGAGTTCCCTCAAAGTAGATGACACAGCTCTGAAAGGATCATGGAAACCTTACTTGAAAGGTGTGAGTGGAATACAGGTGCTCTAAAGCAAGGCTGATGAGGGAGGGAAGGCTGAATAAGAAGCTACATAGATATGTCATCTTTTCAGAAAGTGGACAAGAAGAGAGTCATTTGGTGATAGCTAATCAAAGCCAGGCAAAAATAAATAGCTGCTAAATATATCATAGACACCTGGAGCATAGGGCTTTCCTGTGAAAACTCTGAAGACTTTCTGCTCAAGACATGAGAAAGGTAAATAATGAGAGGAGACTTCCCTTGAGGAGATGACAAAACAGAGATGGTGAAAGTGTGTCCTAAACTTCTGGCACTTCAGCTTTCACCTCTCATCCATAATTAATTTCAGCACATATCTGAACCAGGTACACATGCCCCATTTAAAATTAGTAAAAAATCAGAAATAAATGACATACACAAATAAAAAATTAAATGAGTAGGAAAAGAGAAATGCAAGAAGAGAAAAGCTTATAAAGAAAATAAGACTAGAAGAAAGTTACCATGAATCAGCAGCTAGTTTCTAATTAATCAAGTCTTCTTGAGTTCAAATGAATTTTTAAAAAATGAAGAAAAAAATTAGTAAGACTAGAAATGTGAAATAAGATCACAGACTCAGAAAAAAATGTGACATAAAACAATTACAGGGGCACCTGGGTGGCTCAGTTGGCTGGACCACTGCCTTCGGCTCAGGTCATGATCCCAGGGTCCTGGGATCCAGCCCTGCATCGGGCTCCCTGCTCCGTGGGGAGCCTGCTTCTCCCTCTCCCTCTGCCTGCCTCTCTGCCTACTTGTGCTCTCTCTCTCTTTGTCAAATAAATAAATAAAATCTTAAAAAAAAAAAAATTATAGAAATCAACATTAGAAACAGTGTATACATATATACATACACATTTGTATTCTATATTTTGGGACATAAGAACAAATGTGAGAGAATCAAATACAAGTTGAATAAAGAAAGACTAAATAAAACAGAGATCAAATCATAGATATTGAAGAGAAAGGAAATACAATATATGCATAATTGTTGTTACTAAATATGAGAACAGAACATATACTCAGTAATACCAGTTATGAGAACAGAACACAGTAATACATGCACATAGAACACATATTTAAAAATCCAAAGGTTTAGGTGGCTTACATTAAGCATCCGCTTTGGCTCTGGTCATGATCCCAGGGTCCTGGGATCCAGCCCAGGGAGGAGCCTGCTTCTCCCTCTCCCTCTGCCTGCCCCTCCCCCTGCTTGTGTTCTCTCTCTCTCTCTCTCAAATAAATAAATAAAACCTTAAAAAAAATTAAAAGCATCTTATTGGCATCCAGGGGACAAATCATGCAAAAAAGAAAAATATGAATGACATTAGGCATTTGCACAGGATCCTATGTTAAAAATGAGTGAAATATTTATGAAGTACATATGAAAAAGACGCGTGACTCAAGACTTTTTATTCAGTTAAGTTGACATTTTAGTATAAAAGAAATAAATTCATGAATATGCAGGAAACCATGAAATAGAGTCCAAAAGCCTGTCTTAAAATTTTGATTATGAAATGCAAGGGAAAAAAGAGATGAATCAAAATTAAGATCTGAATAACTGAGAAGCCACAGTTGGAAAGCACTGGTGGTAAAAAAAGAAATCCACTCAGATATAAAACTAAGATTTGAAGAAAATGGAAAAATTAGTTATGAAATTCAGTGTAAATCTTAGAACCATAGAATAAACGTTAAACCTAACAAAATCAAGAAGTAACGAAAGGAGGATGTTGGAAGCACACTTCAGCTTTTTATATGAAATACATCCATGGAACCTGCTTTGGACAATAAAATGAGAGTTGAAGTGATTTGTGTGATCTCTAGGAAGAAGCTTTCAGAAATTATATACAATTAGCTAGATAGCTTTCCCTCTTTCCTAGTGACTAGCAGCATTCCAGATGGCCTAGATCTTGAGGTAAGAACAAGATATACTGTAGTCAGTCAGTGAGTTGCCCATTAAAAACAAACAGTATGAGTGAGAAATAATATAGGCAAACATAATATAGTTATATAAGTATATTACAAAACAAAATTTGTTTAAATTTTTTTGCACTTTTTGCACATTCTAAATACAAATATGATACTTTGTATGCCTGTATTTTGCCTATCTATATTTTTATATATAAAAATAATTACAAATACCATCATAAGCCATTAAAATTCAAGGTTTATTTTTTACCACCACTTTATCTAACTATTGGGGCACTTGGAACTTTCTGAAACTTTCCATGGCATAGTATTGGCTTCTGGAACTTAGCAGAATTAAATGAAAATATTCTCTCTCTTACAAAAAAAAAAAAAAAATAGGCCATCAGTATTCTCACATATCAAGAAAATATCAGTTGAGGGTCACCTGGGTGGCTCAGTTGGTTAAGCATCTGCCTTTGGCTCAGGTCATAATCCCAGGGCCCTGGGATCAAGTCCCACATTGGGCTCCTTGCTCAGTGGGGAGCCTGCTTCTCCCTCTACCTGCTGCTCCCCCTGCTTGTGCTCTCTCCCTCTCTTTCTGAAAATAAATAAATAAATAAAATACTTAAAAAAAAAAAGAAAATATCAGTTGACAATCAAAGATTATCAAACACACACAGAATCTTGCTCTCAGGAGTAAAAGTGAGCAAAAACAACAGTAAAAACATTGATAATTATATGGACTTTAGATATTGAAATTATCAGTCACATAATATAAAATAAATATGAAAGTCTGAATAACCTAGAATGCAGCACATTTAAAAGAGAAATAGAGTATATATAGAGAAGGCATCATACGTCTCTAACCTGAGTCCCACAAAGAGAACATAAAAAAAGAAAAATAACATTTGAAGAGATCAAGACTGCGAACTTTTCAGAACAAATGGAAAACAGATAGGAAGCAGGGAATGCAGAAGGCATGTAAATAAGTAAATAAAAATCCACAACTAGACATATATGAATAAAACATAAAAACACCAAAGACAAAAAGAAAATCTTAAAGCAGACAGAAATAAAGGACAAATCACCAATAAAACTGCTAGACTGTGGGAAACCTTTTAAGCAAAGATGGGAATTAAGATAAAGAAATGCTCTCTTTATGACAAAATAAAAATCAGCCTCTAACTGAGTACTCAGGAATACTATCTTTGAAGAAAAATTATGAAAAAAGATTATTTTCATGTAAAAATCTAAGAATTTACTAAAAATAGACCAATTCAAATGATAATCTCATCCAGAAATACCCATACAAACATACCCAGAAATAATGTTTAGCCAAATATGTGGGCATCCTGTAACCCAGTCAAGATGACACATAAAATTAACCATATATGCCTCTATTAAATAACAACAAAGGAATGGATTAAGCTGCAATTAAGTTGGTAAATCTATAGGTAAATTTAAATAAACTTTGCTTAAAAATTAATAATTTTTAATTAGTGGTGTTTAAAAAAAGGACAGAATGAAAATGTTGCACAATAATAGCATGTAAATTGGGAAAGGCATAAACAGATTTCTTTTTTAATATTCCAAATTTATTTACATTTTTTAATTTAATTTAATTTTATCATGTTATGTTAGTCACCATACAGTACATCATTAGTTTTTGATGTAGTGTTCCATGATTCATTGTTTGCATATAACACCCAGTGCTCCATGCAATATGTCCCCTCCTTAATACCCATCACCAGGCTAACCCATCCCCCCACCCGCCTCCCCTCTAAAACCCTCAGTTTCTCGGAGTTCATATTCTCTCATGGTTCGTCTCCCCCTCCAATTTCCCCCCCTTTGTTTTTCCCTTCCTTCTCCTAATGTCCTCCATGCTATGCCTTATGTTCCACAAATAAGTGAAACCATTTGATAATTGACTTTCTCTGCTTGACTTATTTCACTTAGCATAATCTCCTCTAGTCCCATCCATGTTGATGCAAAATTGGGTATTCATCCTTTCTTTTTTTTTTTTTTTTAAGATTTTATTTATTTGACAGAGAGAGACACAGCGAGAGAGGGAACACAAGTAGCGGGAGTGGAAGAGGGAGAAGCAGACTCCCCACCAAGCGGGGAGCCCAATGCGGAACTTGATCCCAGGACCCTGGGATCATGACCTGAGCTGAAGGCAGATGTTTAAAGACTGAGACACCCAGGCACCCCGGTATTCATCCTTTCTGATGGCTGAGTAATATTCCATTGTATATATGGACCACATCTTCTTTATCCATTCATCTGTTAAAGTGCATCTCGGCTCTTCCCACAGTTTGGCTATTGTGGGCATTTCTGCTATGAACATTGGGGTACATATGGCCCTTCTTTTCACTACATAAACAGATTAATTAAGTATTAAATTTTGTGAGGATGACTAAGATATGGATTAATTTTATATTTATAAATCTAAATTTGTATGCTAAAATTTAAAAATAACCATTTAAGGAATAAAATTAGAAGTAGGAAAAATGAATAAGAAAGTGAAACTGAAGAAAAAAACAAAGTCAAGAAAGGAGAAAATAGGAAAGTGTAGAAATAGGTAATAATCATGAGATGGTAGGGAAAATAATGAAAACAGTTGATAATCAACAATCACACTAACTGGGCTAAACTTCACAGTGAAAAGACACTTGTTAAATTGAACTGAAACAAAACTCCATTACACTGCAAAACAGCAGAGTTAAAGAGCATCAGTGCATAATGGCAAAGTGTTCATTTAACAATCTCTTGTAAGTTTTAAATTGTGTCTACCTAACAACAGGAGAAGGAGGGAGAAAGGAAAGGAAGAGGCAGAGAGAGAGAGAAGAAAGTGAAATAACAGACTTACAAGGAGTGATTGACAAATGTATCCTCATTCTGTGTTATGTCATCTTAGCTCTCAGTAGTTCATGAAATAAACATTTTTAAAATAGCAAGCAATTTGAAGGGTTTGATCAGGCACCATTACCAAATTAGAACTAATATGTATAGAATATTACACCATAACAGTTGAAGAATGCATATTTTTCATGCACATATAAAATATTTATGAAAAGTGATAATGTGCCATGTCATAAAAGCAGTTTTTAAAACTTACAAATTGGGACACCTGGGTGGCTCAGTTGGTTAAATGTCTGCCTTTCGCTCAGGTCATGATCCCAGGGTCCTATATCAGGCTCCTTGCACAGCCAGGAGCCTGCTTCTCCCTCTGCCTGCCGACCTCCTGCTTGTGCTCTCTCTCTTTCTGACAAATAAATAAAATCTTAAGAAAAAATAAAATAAAAATTTACAAATAGTTGCTATCATAGGGACTTCAATGTCTTATGACAGTGCCTTAAGGAGGATGACAGTAAGCAAAGATGACTAAAATAAAACTGCATTTGGAAATACAAAAACAAACACAACCCATGGATCATAGAATAAATCACCACTGAAAATTAGGCAATACATAGAAATGTTGAAAAATGGAAATACTAGGTATCATAACTCAAGAGTATTGGGTTGAAGCAAAACAGAGGCAAACAGACAGACTAAAATTCTTACATTAAAAAAAAATAGTGTAAAAGTTAATGAGCTAAAAAATCATTAGATATCTATCTTACAGAATTAAAAGTACAGCAATAATAAATCCAACAAAAGTAGGAGGGAAATAATTAAGATAACAGAAGATAATGAAGTTGGAAAAACAGGGATGAATAAGGTTAAAAGTTAGTTTCTTTGAAATGAATAATAAAATGAATAAACCTCTGATAAGATTAATCAGAACTAAAAGAGAATAGAATTAGGGCGCCTGGGTGGCTCAGTTGGTTAAGCGACTGCCTTCAGCTCAGGTCATGATCCTGGAGTCCTGGGATCGAGTTCCGCATTGGGCTCCCTGCTCAGCAGGGAGGTCTGCTTCTCCCTCTGACCCTCTTCCCTCTCGTGCTATCTCTCATTCTCTCTCTCAAATAAATAAATAAAAATCTATTAAAAAAAAAGAATAGAATTAAACAACGTTAAGAATAAAGAAGTGTGTCTAAATAACGTACGACTTCTGAATTTGAGGCGAACCTAATATAGTCCATGATGCCATTTCTTTGAATTATGGTCCAAATTGTTCCCAACATGGTAACTTGGGTGGTACTTGGACTTTGACTTCATTCAAGGTCAACCTGTGTTATTCGGTTGTGCTAGAATGGCTCATGATGTGATATAAACAGTTTTCTCAGGAGAGTAATTTTTAAAAAGTCATCATTGTTACAGAATCTGAACATCCCCTGAGAGTTAATATTGTTCTAAGATTTGTCCAACCTATTGAAGATTTGTCATTAGCATGACTTGATTTTCTCTTCCGAGTCACTCTTATGTCAGCATGGGAACAGTAATGGCCACTTTCTTATCTAAGCCTCTGTGGCTTGAAGTGGCTTCCATTGCCTGGTCAGGGCTGTAAATGTTGTAAATAACTAAAGATAGTGTTTCTGCTTGCACTAGTTCTCCGGTGAGGACATCTAGTACTGTTTCTTTTAGTCTAAAACATGGTGTTAGCTGTCCAAGCAAGCATCCCTTAGCACATGGCCATTCCCAGTCACTATTCTTCTGAGTTTTTTTAAGTCAGGGACGGGGTCACCAGTGATTACATCCAAATAAAATGCCCATACATTTGAGCAGTTGAAACGTTCCTATCAAGATATAGAGAATTCTCAGCTTCAAGGAGTACTAACTTCTACCCTTACAAGAAGAAAAAGTGGGAAAAATTGAAAATCAATGACTTCTTAAACCCAACAAAGAACTGCGTTTGCAGGCAAACCACCACCCCGACATCTGGTGAGGGGTAAATCTAAACAGGCATGGCCCAGATCTGTTTATCCAGACCAGAAGTCACCAGAGCCATAACTGGTTAGATTTAAATGATAATTGTGACAAGTTGCTGGAGACTAAGTATGGTCTAGAGTGAGAATGAGGAACTCCTGGGACTGCAGTCCTGTAGGGAACCCCTGCATTTTTGTGGGCTTTACTTTGAGGAACACCAGATTCTTACAATGAAGAGCCAAGAAAGATTTCCCTCCTAGATCTACAGAAGGAGAGGGAGAGCAATCCTTCTGAAATAAGCCCAGAGCCTTTTCCATAACAAAGGCCCACTCTCCAGAGCAAAGACTACCAGAACCTTGTCCCAGAGTCCTGGGGAAAACGACCTTCCTCTCACTCCAGGCCCATCTACCCTTCCTGTCTCACCTTAATAGGGAAGATTTGAAAAAAACAAAAACAAAAACAAAACAAAACAAAAAGCCCTCCTGTGCAGGTCACAAGCCCAAGATCCAGGCCCACTGTAAGAATGAAATTTAATTGGTGGACTATAGAATGCCCCCTCTCTCCTCCATACCTTACCACCATACCAACAGGGCTCCTGCTGTTTACAGGTGAAAAAGCTGCAAGACACAGACTTTTTCTGAGGAAGAGTATGTAGGGAAGCTGAAAGTCCAGAAAGGAGACAAAAGTAAGGACACTAGAGAAATTTGAATTCTCTGGCACCCATAGCTTCAGCAAACATGAAACAAAGCCCAGTTCCTAATCAGATCACATATATCCTCACAGTAGACACCTATTTACCTCAGTTCCTATCATCTGACAGATCCTGTGTTATATTACCAGATATATGAAAAGACAACAAAAACCACAGTCTGAAGAGCCAGAGCAAACATCAGCTATGACACAGTGGTTGGAATTATCAGACAGAAGATTTAAAATAACTATGATTAATATGTTAAATGTTTGCCAACTGTACCTGCAAACATTTTTTTTTAATATTAAGAGCTTCAATAGGAAAAAATAGGCAATATGCAAAAACAGATGGGAACAAGGAGATAAAGATTCTGAGAAAGAATCTAAAGGAAATGTTAGAAATCAGAAACACAGTAACTGAAATGAAAAACTGCCTTTAGTGGTCTCATCACTAGACTGAACATGGCTAAGGAAAGAACCAGTGAGTAGTGAATAGGTCAACAGAAAATTTCCAAACTAAAATTCAAAGAGAAAATAATAATAACAATAAAACAGAACAGAACCTCTAGGAAAATTTCAAAAGGAGTCAAATATGTGTAATTAGAATATTAGAAGGAGAAGAAACATAGAAAGGAACAGAAGAAATGCTTGAAATAATAATGGCCAAGAATTTTCAAAAATTAATGATAGACTCCAAACCACAGATCCAGGAAGCTTAGATAACACCAAGCAGAATAAATTCCAAAAAAAGTGCTCCTAAGCATATCACATTCAAACTTCAGAAAACCAAAAACACAACAAACACAAAATCTTAAAGAATATATAGAGAAAATCCCCTTATCTATTAGAGAAACAAGGATAAGAATTATGGCCAAGTTTTCATCAGAAACCACAAAAGCAAGAAGAGAGTAAAATGAAATAAAATATTGAAAGAATAATCTACTGACCTAGAATTCTATATCCAGCAAAATCGACTTTCAAGAGTGAAAGAGAAATAAAAATTTTCTCAGACAAACAAAAACTGAGGGCTTTCATGTATGATAGACCTGCCTTACAAGAAATGTTAAAAGATTTTCCTTAGGCGAAAGAAAAATAATATAGATCAGAAGCTAGAATCTACATAAATAAAAACTTCAGAGTAAGAAATGAAGGTGAAATAAAATCTATTTTTCTTATTTTTAGTTAATCAACTATATAGGCTGTCAAAAAAAAAAAAAAACAAAAAAAACAGCAAGTACAGTTGAGACACAAAATCCAAAACAATAACCATGTCAAATTTGGTATCTGCAAATTCAAGAATGTTTGGAGTCTTCCCCTGGGAGGCAAGTAGGGGATCAGGTCCTATAACTGGTTCTTATCCTCACTTATGCCCTCTTTAATTTTTTGAGTGTCAATCTAGGTTTTGTCATCAACCTATTTGCTTGGCTGCTATAGATTCACTTGTCTCTTATTTCATCAATTTCTTGGCCTTCAGCCATAGAGCATTTACCTTTCCACAGTTTTTCTCCAGATCCCAAATGACCTGGACTAATCTCTGGCTGCCAGCCATCTTAAAGTTGGGGTTTTCTTTTTGTACAAATCCAGCTCTTTTTCAAATGACCTGTTTGCTTTGGGGATTTTAGGGGCTAACAAACTCTTCTGCTCTTTTCCTTTCTCCCTGGGGCCTGCATCAGACATTTCTGAGGTCTTGCTAGGTGCTGAGTTAGTGAACCCCATGACTATCCTGCCTCCTCCTAAGCTCTGAATAGAATTCTCAGCAATTTCTCTGAAAGACCAGGGTTGGTGAACACCCTGCCCAATCTTGATTACTGGCTACCTTGTAACTGGTCTTCCTGGTGACCTGTCATTGCCTCGAGGTGGGAAAACTTCAGTTTAGTCCAATTAAACTCCTGCTTCCAAAAGCACATGGCCCCAGGACAAGTGGAGCATGCCCCATGTTAAGAGGCAACTATCAGGCAAGGGAGCCACAGATAAATACTATTAGTGCCTTACAGTATGTATATTGCATGGGATTTATTGGAGGTTGAGAGTAGATTTGCAAGCAGAGAAGTAGTGGGTCACAAGCAGTCTCCTGAATTTCAATTGCTCCACAACGTAAGTCGAGTATAGACTCCAAAAGAGAGGACTGCTCAGGTGAGATTCCTTAAGAAAGAACAAGTCCTACTCCCACTGCATGTTCCATATTTGTAGGTTAACCTACGAGGAGCTAAAGAACATCTTCTTTCTCTAAATAAAAGAAATGTGTCAAAGAATCTCAGAACCTAGGAGAAACACTAATGGTGTGTACCTGGAGGACCACAGTCCACATACCAAAAGCCCGTATTTTATCTCCTCAATCTTATGAAAAGAAGAAACAAAATCAAAACTTTAACTTCATGTCTCCTTACCTCAAGTTTTACCTATTTATGTCCTATTTATAGCAAAAGTCATGGACAATATTCAATGTCATCGCTTCATTTTTTAACCCCACTCCAGGAAGATTTTACTCTCTCCATACCACTAAAAATTATTTGGTCAAGGTAATCGATGATTCTAATGTTGCTAAATCCAATGGTTATTTTTTTAAAGGATAAATCCATCTTTTCGGTTGCTTAGGCCCCCCAAAAAAAACTATAGAGCATTTTTGAGTCCTATTTTCCAATTACCCACTATATCTATTTTATCAGGAATTTGAGCTATGCTTACCTTAAAATTGTATAAGGATCCTACCACTTCTCATGACTTCTAGTGCTAGTATTCTGATCTAATCTACCATTAGCACTCAGTTTAATGCTTTCTCTACTTCTTTCCTTGATCTGCCATAGCCTGTTCTCAACACAACAGCCAGAGAAATCCTTAAAAATATAAGTAAGATAATGCCATTCTTTTCCATTGCTTAACATGATACAATAAATCCCCATTTACTCAGAGTAAAAGTCAATGTTATTATTAAGGTCTTAGAGGCCCCAGAGGATATTGTTCCCTCTCTGAATGTATGTCTTACTACTGTCTTCCTCCACATTCCTGCTTCAGGGTACACCTTGTTTTTTTCTGCCCAGACATATACATGAATTTTTCTCCCCTCCTTCAAGCCATGCTCAAATGTAATTTTTTCAGTGAGGCTTACTCTGACAGATCTATTTAAAACTTGAACTTATACCCTCACGGATAGTATCAAGAACTGGTGAGGATGTACGGCAACTAGTACTTTCATAATTGTACAGCCATTTTGGAAAACAATTTAGCAGATTCTTATAAATTTAAGCAAACACTTATGATAAGAACCAGCAAATCCACCCCTAGGTATTTACCCAAGAAAAGGAGATTTTTATGTCCATACAAAGGCCTGTATACAAATGATTATACAGCTTTATTAATATTCTCCAGAAACAAGAAATAACCTAAATGTTTGTCAACTTGGAAGTGAAAAGCACATTGTGATACATCCGTACACCTGAATGCTACTCAACAATAAAAATAAATGAACTACTGGCCTATGCAACATTGTTACTAAAACTCAAGCTCTGCTGCTCACCTCTGAAAAGTCAATACATAAAAGACAATTGTTGGTTGGGAAGGAAAGATTTCTTTACTCCCCAGGCCAGAAACCAGAGGATTCAGCTGAAAGATGTCCAAAGATCACCTCTGAAGTTCCAGGTTAAGGAGCAGGGTTTTAAAAGGGGAAATTCAGGGTAAGAGATTACATACATATTGATGAAAAGGGCAGGGAAACTTAGGACTAACCATGAAGGAAGATAGAGCCTGTGCATTGAGCAAACATAGATGTAACATACATCTCATGTTCCTTTTCGGATGGAGACTTAACACCAGGAGGACACATAATTTGGTCCCTGACATCAGGAGGTTATCATAGGACAAAGAGAAGATGCTATAGGCCTGCTCTGAGAGCTGGTATAAACTAGATGGAGTCTTGGACTCATTATCTTGGATAAGGAATGCAAGGCCTTGCTTGTTTATAGGCTGGAATCATATCAGGTGACCTTGAATCCAGGCTTCTGCAGAGATAGCTAATGGATTTGTTAGTGGGTCCTGAAAAAAAACACAATAGCTGATTGGGGAAAACAGTTTTCTGAAAAACAAGCTTTAAACTTTCTGCTAGTTTTAACCACCTCAACGCTATAGGGCATGGTTTCAATACCATGGATGAATCACAAAATCACTCTTCTAAATGAAAAAAATTTGAAACAAATGACTACATATATTATAATTCTATTTATAGGAAATTTAGGCAAAAGGAAAGGTATAAGGACAGTAATAAAATTAATATTTGAGAAAAAATGGAAATGAAAAGATACTCAACACAAAAGGATACCAAGGAGTACTTTTGGTGATGGAAATATTCTATCTTGATTGTAGTGGTAGCTTTATGACAACGTTTGCCAAAATTCATTGAACTGTATACTAAAATAAAATGAATTTTACTGCCTACAAATTATACTGAAATAAACATTTTTCTTAAAAGACAAAGTTGTTTTTTGGCAAAGATTAGTGTAATTAACAACATTCTGACAATATTGCTCAAATAAAAAGAGAACACACATATGCAATGTTGAGAATGAGAAAAGGGACATAACTCCAGTTACAGCTATAACTGACATGATGACAGTAATATATAAACACTTCTTACAGAAAATTTACAAAAATAAACAAAATTGATAAAACTGAATCAAGAATCAAGAGGAAGCCACAGTAACCCAATAACTATTAAGATACTTGAATCTGCAGTTAAAACCCAACCAATATAGAAAAACAAGGTCCAGATGATTTTAAGGCAATTTATACTCCACTTTCAAAGAATAGATCATTCCAATTTTATACAAAGTTTCCCAGAGAATGCAAAAAAAGGGACAATTCCAATATTCCCTTTGAAAAGCCATGTAACTTATTATTTAAATTAGGTTTGGGTACCATAAGAAATAGATATTATAGGCGGATATCAATTGTGAAAACAAATGCAAAAAAAAGAAAGAAAGAAAGCAAACCAGTTCAGCAATATAAATCAAAGTTAACATAACATGAGTAATCGCTTCTCGGCCTTTTGGCTAAGATCAAGTGTAGTATCTGTTCTTATCAGTTTAACATAACATGAGTAATTTGAATTTATTCCAGCAATATGTTTGTGTTGATATTATAGAATTTTTTAAATTTATGAATATATACCAGATTAAAGGGAGGAAACTGTGTAATAAACTCAATAAATGAAGAAAAAAGTGATAAAATGTAACACCCATTAATGGCAGAAAGTCATAAAAAAGAAATATATGAAAGCCTCCTCAATGTAGGAGAGTAGCAACATTCTTAATGAAAACATACTGATATCATTCTCCTTTCCATCAGAAAAAAAGAAAAAAGAATATCTCTATTCAGCTTTTATCAATGTTGTCCTAAAAATCTGTGCCAATGCAGCAGATTTAGAAAATGTAACTTTAGAAAGTACATAAATTAGCAATGCATAAATATAAGAAAAGTGGCTGAAGACCTATATAGATAAAATGATTAAATTTTATTTGGAAGAATTTAAAGGAAGCCAAAAGGGGTTATACCATATTTGTGGAAATGAAAAAAATGTAAATTGATCTATACGTTACGTGTAGTTTCACTAAATTTCCTGACAACTGACTCAAGCAGATTCAAATTATAGGAGGAGCAAAGATTCTAGAATATTCTGGAATAAAGTGGGGAAATTGTCTTATCTAATATCAAGATCTACCAGAAAGTTGTGATAACTAAATAAGTATGATATTGCCAGTGAGAAGACAAAAATTAATCACTGGACCATTGAACACTACATCAAAAACTAATAATGTATTATATGTTGGCTAACTTAACATAATAAAAAAATAATAATAAATAAAAATAAAATTCAGAGTCCTGCATGTGACCACTTATATATGCAAATATGATATAATGAAGGTGACATTGTCCATCAATGTGAGAAGGAATATCTTGTACATAAATGATGCTAGGAAAATTGGTTATCCATCATATTGGATTTTATTTCACACTATCTACAAAAACTCAGTTCTAGATAGACATAAACATGGAGTATTTTGAAACTTTTACAAGAAAAGAATCATTGTGCCTTCAGTGTAAGGAATTACTTCTTGTAATAATTGTAATATTTTTGTAATTACCTCTTGTAATTCATGTAATTACTTTCTTGTAAACAAAAAAGTTTCAACTACATTAAAATTAAAATTTCTATTGAGAAAAGGACTCCAAAACATGAAATACTAAAAAACACACAGGTAGAAGAAATTAGTAACATGTTATCATCTTATAAAGAATTCCTACAAATCAATAATAGAAGAGACATACGACTTATTTTTTTAATGGGAAAACTAATGATTAGGCATTACAGAGAAGAAGTACCCAAACAGGCCAATGAATATACCAATAAATATAATGGAGATTTATGTATGTAAATATATATGAGCTATGGAGGAAAATGAAGCAGCATAAGGGGATAGATGTGAAAGGGGATGAATTGGGGATATATTTTGGAGACAGGATAAACATGTCTTATGATGCATCAGCTGTGGTATAAAAAAAGAAAATGAGAAATTGAAGATGACCCCTGGATTTTGGCCTTGAGCAACTGATTAACATCCATTAAGATGGGAAGACTAAGGCTTTTGGGGGGATAGAGTAATGAAATAAGAATTTTGTTTCATATATGTTAGGTTCTAGATGCCTATTAGTGTTAACCAGATATTGATGCCTCAATTTGGAGTCTCTTCATATAATTATGGTAATAAATCAAAAGAAAAAGCCTACCTGATATTGCCATATATCATAAAAAGATATTTGGCATAATTTGCAGCCATTTGTCTTATTTAAGAAACTGAATTAAATAGGAATGGATGAAAATTTGATCTTTAATGCTGAAACATTGTAAGTATTCTGTTGTTGTCAGGATACAACACTATAGCCACAATTCTATTAAGGTTGTGACAAACAAAATTATTTAAGATAAATAATGTGTATAAAATGTGGATACAGTAATAAGTTTATTACACACATGTGAAGCTCTAGAGAGATGTGATTCATTGAAAAAGCCCATTGAGGCATTAAGAAATAGAACCTGAAAAAAAGTAATTTTGCAGAGCTAGGATTCCTTAGATAAGTGAATTTTTCCCTGTTATAGTCCCTTCTTCTTCCAGCCTCCATTATAACAATCCAGAAGAGAGGTAATTCAGGGCATTAGCCAAGATAGTAAGAGGTTTACTGGAGAATAGGGGAGATGGGTAACAAAAATTAATGAGTTAAAAATTCACAATTTGATTAGGTGAAGCACAGAGGATATTTCTAGGGCAGTAAAAGTTTTGTATAGTACTAGAGTGGTGGATACATGACATTACGCATTTGTCAAAACTCATAAAACCTTACAGCACAAAAAGTAAAAATTCATATATTCAAAATTTTAAAACTCAGGAGGTTGAAGGATCTCAGGATGGAATGCAAAATGTAACAAAAGAATTAACTGTATTATAAGTGCATGATATAATTTCACTGAAGGGGGAGGGGAAAAGGGTACTGACCTAAATAATTTTAGAAATTATTGGAACTGTAAGACTAAAGGCAAAGGAATGTATATAAGGAGTACTGAGTTGGTGAAGTTATTTCTTGTGTAGGTGTGGATTGATAAATCTGAAAATACTATACATGTATACTGGAATTAAACAAAAGTAAATCAATGTCAAATGGTAGGAGCCAAGCTTCTTAGTGTTAGAAAGGGAGGTTACAGATAAGCAAGGAGGAAGATTAGAATGAACTATCCAGTATTGGGTTAGAGTCAGAGCCATTGGTCTGAACATGTAGATACAGATAGCTATGGAAATATGTGTATACACAAAGACTAGTGTATATGCATATATTTCTTAGCTCTGCTGGTGGAGAGAGCCTAGAAGGAAAAACCCCAGTAACAACAAGCCCGTCAGCATCTGGATCTTGGTTTCTAATATTGTTCTCTAATAAAAGGATCCAGAGCACCTGGAGAAATGGCTGATTCTAGGTCTGGGACAAGAAATGTACAAGATGATCCTGAGTCATCTAGTAGGGTTAGAAAATAAGGAAGTGATAAAAAAAAAATCAAAATTATAGGGATATGCCAAAAGTACACAGGAGTCACCCGAAAGAACTCAAAATGGCCAAAGGACCAGTTTAAGAAACAAAATAAATAATGTAGTATTCATGAACATAAGACATTAGTAAAACCATTTCAAAATGGAGCAGACCAGCCATTTCGAGGGAATACCTTGCATGTCCAATTTTCTGAACCTTTGAACTGGGCTAAATTACCAGCATTCCAGGAAGTCAGCAGGAAAGCAAATACCCTGTTTGAGAAGATTGATAAAATTGAACTTTTGCCTAGTGATCACTTCACCTGACCAATCAAGGAAGTACAAATATAGCCCTGCTTCTCAGCACCGATGAACTCTTTTCAAAACAACTTACCTAATCTTCCCCTTTTTTCCCATAAAATTCCTTAGTCCACCTTCTGTAATCAGTACACTATTTGAGTTTCTCCCTAAATCTGTGTACCCCAAGTTGCAATTCTTTGATCCCAAATAAAAGCTTTGCTTCTTGAACTGGTTTCTTGTTTTTAGGTTGGCATATAGGATTATCACTTAAAGAATAAACTAAACATCCAGAAATCCATACCGTTGCTCATAAATGATTGAATAAATAAATGGGAGTAAAGAAACATATTTCCATACTGAAGAATTCTAAATAATTTATGTAAATACTTCCCATAAGGAGGTAGAGCATAATTATAATTCCCACAAACACCACTTCATATAGATAATTCAGGTTAACATCATCAGTGATGTCATGTTGATAATATGTAACTTCGATATGATGTAATGGGAATGATACTTCCTTTCTGTGACCCTCCTCCAAAAACACACAACTTCAATAAAATGGTGAAAAAAAACTTCAGACAAACTCCAACTGAGGGACATTCTACAAAATCACTGATCAAAATTGTCAAGGGAACAAGGAAAATATAAGAAACTATCATAGTCTAGACGAGCCTAAGAAGACATAATGACTAAATGTAATGTGATACTCTGGATGGGATTTTCGTAAAGAAAAGGGACATTAGATAAAAACTAAGGACATCTGAGTAAAGCATGGAGTTTAGTTAATTACAATGTATCAGTATTGGTTCATTAGCTGTGACAAATGTACCACAATAATGTAAAATGTTAACCACAGGGGAAACTGAATAGAAGTATCCAGGGATTCTATGTACTATATTTGTAACATTTCTTTAAATTGAAAATTATTCTTAAAAAAGTCTATTAAATGTTAGCACAAGGAGAAATAGCAATATGAATATTCTTATATCTATTTTAAAAATGTACTTCATAATTAAAACCTTTCCACCAAGAATAGAAAAGTGGAATAAAAATTCATGAAAACTAGCCTTTTGAACACTTACTCATTTTTTCAAAATTCAGGTAGAGTATCTTCTATATTTTGAATGCTTTCTTATTGCATAATTTATATTCCTGTTCTAGTCAGTGTTACACTTACTGGTATATTTACCTGTGTCCCTCTGTTTTACCAGAGGTTCCCAAGTAGGAGCTATGATTATTTTCTCTTCATGGTCAGAGTCCAGGAAACGTAAGTCCATGTAGTTACCAGAATATTCTTATTAAATGCATGGATATTTAGATGATGGAAGAGAAAGAATTAAAGACAAAGATACAGGAACGCCAGATGGTAACAACAACCAGAAAATTAGACAATTAAGAAGACATAACTGGACTAGGGGCGGAAGAGTAGGAGACCTAAATTTCTTCTGGTCTCAGGAATTCAGCTGGATAGGGATCAAACCATTCTGAACACCTACAAACTCAACAGGAGATGGAAGAAAAAATAGCAACAACTCTCTGAACAGAAAAGCAACCACTTTCTGGAAGGTAAGACCTGCGGAGAAGTGAATACGAGGCGATATTCAGGAGGATAGATGGCGGGGAAGGGGGCCTCCGTCGGCCACTTCTGGCAAGTGATAGAGCTGTGGAGCACAAAATTGGAACTTTTAGAAGTCGGCTCCGCTGAGGGATGTCGCGCCAGTGGCTAAGCAGGGGGTGGAACCCTCGCGGGACAGTGTGGTCTCAGGACCCTCGAGGTCACAGAAAGACCGGGGGTACCTGAGTGTGGCACAGCTCCCAGGTATCCGAGCAGGAAAGCTGGCTGCAGAACAGAGCTGAGAAGCGGGCTCTCAGCTAGGGTTGCCATAAACCGTGATCCGCGGCACAGTCGGGCCACTACTCCTCCAGCAGGGACCCAACAAGCGGCAGATCTGGGGAGACTCCCCTTCCTCCCTTGGGAGGAGTGGCGCAGGAGAGCACCACAAGGATCTGCTGGGTTTGGAGACTCCACACAGGGTCGCATGCCAGAGATAGAAACGCTCGGTCACAGGCTGGATGAGCACAGAGTGCGGCCGGAGACCGGGGAGACGGGAGTGACTGACTGCTTTTCTCTGGGGGCTCACTGAGGAGCGGGGCCCGAGTTCTCGGCTCCTCCAGGGCAGAGAATGGGAGGCCGCCATTTTCACCCTCATCCTCCAAAGCTGTACGGAAACTTGCAGGAAACAAAAGCTCCCGAGAGCAAACCCGAACAGATTACTTAGCCAGGACTGGGCAAGGGCGGGGCATTTCCGCCTCTGGCAAAGACATTTGGGAACCAGGGGAACAGGCCCCTCCCCCAGAAGAACAGTGATAACAGCCAGCCAAGACCAAGATTACCGATCAATGAGAATGGCAGAACTCCAGCGCTAGGTGAATAGTGCACATAGAATCCATGGCTTTTTTACCATGATTCCTTAGTCTTTCAAAGTTAATTTTTTTTAACTTTTTTTTTTTAATTTTTCTTTTTCCCTTTTTCAAGCAATATCTTATCAATCCCCTTTTTTTTTTAAGATTTTATTTATTTATTTTTGAGAGAGAGAGAATGAGAGACAGAGAGCATGAGAGGGAGGAGGGTCAGAGGGAGAAGCAGACTCCCTGCCGAGCAGGGAGCCTGACGCGGGACTCAATCCTGGGACTCCAGGATCATGACCTGAGCCGAAGGCAGTCACTTAAACAACTGAGCCACCCAGGCGCCCCTTAGCAATCCCCTTTTTAAAAAACATTTTTATTTTTCATTTTCAGTCATATTCTATCCCTTCATAGTAGTTACCCTTATTTTTGGCATATATATACATATATATATATATATATATGTATATATATAAGTTGTTCTCTCTTTAAAATTTAGAGATAGTTTCTTCTAACAGATCAAAATATACCCTAAATCTCTAGTGTATGCTTTTGTTCTACTCTCCTGCCTGATCACATTCTCTCCCTTTTTTTTCTTTTTTTTTTTCTCTTCTTTCTTTTTTCAAACAACTTTTTATCAATTTCTTTTATAAAATTTTTTATACTTTTCATCTTTACAGTCATATTCTATCCCTTCATCATATCAACCCTTATTTTTGTACATATATAAGTTTTTCTTTCTTTAAAATTTTGGAAAGCACTTTCTTCTAACAGACCAAAATACACCCAAAATCGAGTGTGTGGCACTGATCTATGCACCAGCCTGATCCTATTTGATCATTTTCTGGTTTTTTTTATTTGTTCTGTTTTTGTTTGTTTTTATCTTTTTCTTTTTCTTTTTCTTTTTCTTTTTTCTCTTTTCTTTCTTTCTCTTTCTATTCCCCCAGCTTTAGTTCTTTTCTGATTTATTTAGAGTATATTTTCTGGGGACATTGTTACCCTGTTAGCATTTTGTTCTCTCATTAATCTATTCTCCTCTGGACAAAATGACAAGGTGGAAAAATCACCTCAACAAAAAGAACAGGAGGTAGTACCGACTGCCAGGGACCTACTCAATACAGACATTAGTACGATGTCGGATCTAGAGTTCAGAATCATCACTTTAAAGATACTAGCTGGGCTTGAAAAAACTATGGGTTATTAGAGAAACCCTTCCTGGAGAAAGAAAAGAACTAAAATCTAACCAAGTCAAAATCAAAAAGGCTATTGCAGGTGAAATCAAAAATGGGGGTGCTAACTGCTAGGATAAATGAGGCAGAAGAGAGAATCAGTGATATAGAAGACCAAATGATGGAAAATCAAGAAGCTGAGAAAAAGAGAGATAAACAACTACTGGATCACGAGGGCAGATTTCTAGAGATAAGTGATACCATAAGATAAAACAGCATTAGAATAATTGGGATCCCAGAAGAGGAAGAAAGAAAGAGAGGGGCAGAAGGTATATTGGAGCAAATTATAGAAGAGAACTTCCCTAATTTGGGGAAGGAAACAGGCATCAAAATCCAGGAAGCACAGAGAACCCCTCTCAAAATCAACAAAATAGGTCAACACCCCAACATCTAATAGTAAAACTTATGAGTCTCAGAGACAAAGAGAAAATCCTGAAAGCAGCTCAGGACAAGAGATCTGTAACCTACAATGGTAGAAACATTAGATTGGCAACAGACCTATCCACAGAGACCTGGCAGGCCAGAAAGGACTGGCAGGATATATTCAGAGCACTAAAAGAGAAAAATACGCAGCCAAGAATACTATATCCAGCTAGGCTGTCATTGAAAATAGAAGGAGAGATAAAAAGCTTCCAGGACAAACAAAAACTAAAGGAATTTGCAAACACGAAACCAGCCCTAAAGAAATCTTGAAAGGGGTCCTCTAAGCAAAGAGAGAGCCTAAAAGCAACATAAACCAGAAAGGAACACAGACAATATACAGTAACAGTCACTTTACAGGCAGTACAGTGGCACTAAATTAGTATCTTTCAATAGTTACCCTGAATGTAAATGGGCTAAATGCCCCAATCAAAAGACACAGGATATCAGATTGGATTAAAAAACAAGACCCATCAATATGCTGTCTGCCAGAGACTCTTTTTGACCCAAAGACACCCCCAGATTGAAAGTGAGGAGGTGGAAAACCATTTACCATGCTAATGGACACCAAAAGAAAGCTGGGGTGGCAATCCTTACATCAGACAAAATAGATTTTAAACCAAAGACTGTAATAGATGAGGAAGGACACTATATCCTACTTAAAGGGTCTATCCAACAAGAAGATCTAAAAATTGTAAATATCTATGCCCCTAACATGGGAGCAGCCAATTATATAAGCCAATTAATAACAAAAGCAAGGAAATACATTGACAACAATACAATAATATTGGGGGACTTTAACACCCCCCTCACTGAAATGGACAGATCATCGAAGCAAAAGATCAACAAGGAAATGAAGACTTTAAATGACACACTGGACCAAATGGACTTCACAGACATATTCAGAACATTCCATCCCAAAGCAATGGAATACACATTCTTCTCTAGTGCCCATGGACAATATTCCAGAATCGATCACATCATAGGTCATAAATCAGGTCTCAACCGGTACCAAAAGACTGGGATCATTCCTTGCCTATTTTCAGACCACAATGCTTTGAAACTAGAACTCAATCACAAGAGGAAAGTCAGAAAGAACTCAAATACATGGAGGCTAAAGAGCATCCTACTAAAGAATGAATGGGTCAACCAGGAAATTAAAGAAGAATTTAAAAAATTCATGGAAACCAATGAAAACGAAAACACAACTGTTCAAAATCTTTGGGATGCAGCAAAGGCAGTCCTAAGAGGAAAGTATATAACAATACAAGCCTTTCTCAAGAAACAACAAAGGTCTCAAGTACACAACCTAACCCAACACCTAAAGGAGCTGGAGAAAGAACAGCAAATAAAGCCTAAACCCAGCAGGAGAAGAGAAATAATAAAGATCAGAGCAGAAATCAATGAAATAGAAACCAAAAGAACAGTAGAACAGATCGACAAAACTAGGAACTGGTTCTTTGAAAGAATTAACAAGATTGATATGCCCCTGGCCAGACTTATCAAAAAGAAAAGAGAAATGAGGGGCGCCTGGGTGGCTCAGACTGTTAAGCGTCTGCCTTCGGCTCAGGTCATGATCTCAGGGTCCTGGGATCAAGCCCCGCATCGGGCTCCCTGTTCCAGCAGGGAGTCTGCTTCTCCCTCTCTCTCTGCTGTTCCCCCTGCTTGTGCTCGCTCTCTCTGTCAAAAATAAATAAAATCTTTAAAAAATTAAAAAAAAAAAATTAAAAAAAAAAAAAAGAAAAGAAAAGAGAAATGACCCAAATCAACAAAATCATGAATGAAAGAGGACAGATCACAACCAACACCAAAGAAATACAATTATAAGAACATATTATGAGCAACTCTATGCCAGCAAATTAGATAACCTGGAATAAATGGATGCATTCCTAGAGATGTATCAACTACCAAAACTGAACCAGGTAGAAATAGAAAACCTGAACAGACCTATAACCACTAAGGAAATTGAAGCAATCATCAAAAATCTCCCAACAAACAAAAGCCCAGGGCCAGATGGCTTCCCAGGGGAATTCTTCCAAACATATAAAGAAGAATTAATACCTATTCTTCTGAAACTGTTCCAAAAAATAGAAATCGAAGGAAAACTTCCAAACTCGTTTTATGAGGCCACCATTACCTTGATCCCAAAACTGACAAAGACCTCATCAAACAGGAGAATTACAGACTAATATCCTTGATGAACATGGATGCAAAAATTCTCACCAAAATACTAGCCAATAGGATCCAACAGTACATTAAAAGGATTATTCACCACGACCAAGTGGGATTTATTCCTGGGCTGCAAGGTTGGTTCAACATCCACAAATCAACCAACGTGATACAATACATTAACAAAAGAAAGAACAAGAATCATATGATCCTCTCAATAGATGCAGAAAAAGCATTTGACAAAGTACAGCATCCTTTCTTGATCAAAACTCTTCAGAGTATAGGCAGAGAGGGTACATACCTCAATATCATAAAAGCCATCTATGAAAAACCTACAACGAATATCATTCTCAATGGGGAAAAACTGAGAGCTTTCCCCCTAAGGTCAGGAACATGGCAGGGATGTCCACTATCACCACTGCTATTCAGCATAGTATTAGAAGTCCTAGCCACAGCAATCAGAAAACAAAAAGAAATAAAAGGCATCCAAATCGGCAGGGAAGAAGTCAAACTCTCACTCTTTGCAGATGATATGATACTTCATGTGGAAAACCCAAAAGACTCCACCCCAAAACTGGTAGAACTCATATAGGAATTCAGTAATGTGGCAGGATATAAAATCAATGCACAGAAATCAGTGGCATTCCTATACACCAACAAGACAAAAGAAAGAGAAATTAAGGAGTCGATCCCATTTACAATTGCACCCAAAACCATAAGATACCTAGGAATAAATCTAACCAAAGAGGCAAAGATCTGTACTCAGAAAACTATAAAATACTCATGAAAGAAATTGAGGAAGACAAAAAGAAATGGAAAAACGTTCCATGCTCATGGATTGGAAGAACAAATATTGTGAAGATGTCAATGCCACCTAGAGCAATCTACACATTCAATGCAATCCCTATCAAAATACCATCAGCTTTTTTCAAAGAAATGGAACAAATAATCCTAAAATTTGTATGGAACCAGAAAAGACCCGAATAGCCAGAGGAATGTTGAAAAAGAAAAGCAAAGCTGGCAGCATCACAATTCCGGACTTCCAGCTCTATTACAAAGCTGTCATCATCAAGACAGTATGGTCCTGGCACAAAAAACAGACACATAGATCAATGGAGCAGAATAGAGAGACCAGAAATGGACCCTCAACTCTATGGTCAACTCATCTTTGACAAAGCAGGAAAGAATGTCCAATGGCAAAAAGACAGTCTCTTCAACAAATGGTGTTGGGAAAATTGGACAGCCACATGCAGAAGAATGACACTGGACCATTTCCTTACACCACACACAAAAACAGACTCCAAATGGTAAAAGACCTAAATGTGAGACAGGAGTCCATCAAAATCCTAAAGGAGAACACGGGCAGCAACCTCTTCGACCTCAGCCACAGCAACTTCTTCCTAGAAACATCGCCAAAGGCAAGGGAAGCAAGGGCAAAAATGAACTATTGGGACTTCATCAAGATAAAAAGCTTTTGCACAGCAAAAGAAACAGTCAACAAAACCAAAAGACAACTGACAGAATGGGAGAAGATATTTGCAAGTGACATATCAGATAAAGGGCTAGTATCCAAAATACAAAGAACTTATCAAACTCAACACCCAAAGAACAAATAGTCCAATCAAGAAATGGGACGAAGACATGAACAGACATTTTTCCAAAGAAGACATTGAAATGGCCAACAGACACATGAAAAAGTGCTCAACATCGCTCGGCATCAGGGAAATCCAAATCAAAACCTCAATGAGATACCACCTCACACCAGTCAGAATGGCTAAAATTAACAAGTCAGGAAACGACAGATGTTGGCAGGGATGTGGAGATAGGGGAACCCTCCTACACTGTTGGTGGGAATACAAGCTGGTGCAACCACTCTGGAAAACAGTATGGAGGTTCCTCAAAAAGTTGAAAATAGAGCTACCATACAATCCAGCAATTGCACTACTGGGTATTTATCCCAAAGATACAAATGTAGGAATCAGAAGGGGTACATGCACCCCGATGTTTATAGCAGCAATGTCCACAATAGCCAAACTGTGGAAAGAGCAAAGATGTCCATCAACAGATGAATGGATAAAGAGGATGTGGTATATATATACAATGGAATATTATGCAGCTATCAAAAGGAATGAGATCTTGCCATTTGCAATGACGTGGATGGAATCGGAGGGTGTTATGCTGAGCGAAATAAGTCAATCAGAGAAAGACTTGTGTGATATGACCTCACTGATATGAGGACGTCTTAATCTCAGGAAACAAACTGAGGGTTGCTGGAGTGTGGGGTGGGGTGGGAGGGATGGGGTGGCTGGGTGATAGACATTGGGGAGGGTACGTGCTACGGTGAGCACTGTGAATTGTGCAAGACTGTTGAATCAGAGATCTGTACCTCTGAAACAAATAATACAATATATGTTAAGAAAAAAAAAAGATAGCAGGAGGGGAAGAATGAAGGGGAGGAAATCGGGGGGGGAGATGAACCATGAGAGACGATGAACTCTGAAAAACAAACCGAGGGTTCTAGAGGGGGGGAGGGAGGATGGGTTAGCCTGGTGATGGGTATTAAAGAGGGCACATTCTGCATGGAGCACTGGGTGTTATGCACAAACAATGAATCATGGAACACTACATCATAAACTAATGATGTAATGTATGGTGATTAACATAACAATAAAAAAATTTAAAGAAAGAAAAAAAGAGGACATAACTGAATAAAGTTAGAGAAGATTAAGAACAAGAAAAATTCAGTATCATGAAAGACAAGGAGGGGAAGTTTCAAAGAAAAAAGATCAATAATGTCAAAGACATCAAAGAGGGTATGGGGAATTTTTTATAAGATCGAGTATTGTTGGTTGAATTATGTCCCCCAAAATAGTATGTTCAAGTCCTACCTTCCATAACTGGAAATGTGACTTTATTTGGAAATAGGACCTTTGCAGATATAGTCGAGGTATGATTAGGTCATACTAGATTAAGGTCCATAATCAGTGATTGGTGTTCTTATAAGAGAAAGGGGGAGATTTAGACACAGAAACATGAGACAGCACACGAGGAGGAAGGCCACATGACAATGGAGGCAGAGACTGGAGTGATGCCACCCCACAGCAAGGAACTACAAGGATGACAACCACCACCAGAAGCTAGCAAGAGCCTAAAAAGATACTCCCTAGTATCTCTGGGGATGGTGTGGCCCTGCCAACACATTCACTTCAGACTTCTGACCTCCAGAACTGTGAGGAAACAAATTTCTGTTTTAAACCACCCAGTTGGTGGTAATTTATTGCAGTAGCCCTAAGAAACCAATATATTGAAAAGGACTAAATATATGATTGGGCAGCTCACTGGGAGCATTCCAAGAGAACTGTTTTAGATGGGAGGCATAAACCAAAATTACAAATAGCTGGGAAGTGCATGAATGGTGAAGAAATTAATTTCATAATCAAAAACCATCATTTCAAAATTTTCAAAGTCATCAAAACAAAAATAAATTATGCTTTTTCACTTATAATAATCAATATTTAAAATTTTTTATATTAAGCAATTTTGCAAGGATAGCAAAATCCCTAACAGCATGTTTTTATGTGCTTTTGGGGGGTTTGGAATTAAGATGACATTCTTGGACAACAATTTTGAAATGGTTTTAACAAAATTCATAGCACTCTAACTTCACAAGTTTATTCTCATTTTAGAAATTTCCTTCCTAAATTTATTTTAGCCAATACTACATAATCAAATTTCACAGTTAAGTTCATAATGAAGTAAGAGGTACCTCTTTCTTTTTCTCTCT
>NW_023270389.1:23670700-23867136 GCF_011800145.1 Mirounga leonina
TGAACAATATGAGATTTTTCTCTAACACAAGTTTATAACTCTCTTAGTATTAATAGTTAACTATTTGCGGTCTGTGATTGCTAATGGTAATCTAATACTACATAACAACTTTATGTTATTAAATAATAACATGTTGGTACTTTTCTTATGTGCTTCTAAATCTCTTTTAAATAAACATTTGGTTTTTTAGAGTATTGATGAAGAATAAAAAGGCAATAATAGCATTCATCTAATGCCTTATCTTTTTTTAAAAGATTTATTTTAGAGAAAGAGTGCAGGATATGGGGTGGGGGGCGGCAGAAGGAGAGGGAGAGAATCTTAAGCAAGACTCCACTCTGAGCTCGGAGCCTGACGCTGGGCTCCATCCCACACCCTGAGATCACAACCTGAACCGAAACCAAGTCAGACATTTAGCCAACTGCACCCGCCCAGACACCCCAATTAATGCCTTATCTATTGATCTTTGAAATCACATTGAAGAGAAAAAAACAGTAAAAATAATGCTTCTGAAAGATATTGTTGAAATTAATTCAATTATTTTCACTTCAATAATGGATTGGCACCTGACATTCAACAGTTGGAGGTAAAATAAAAATTGTATAGTAAAATCACCCCTAAGCATACTTTAAATTCTTCATAAATGTGTGTGTACATTAAAAATCTTTACAGTAATGTGCATGTATAATTATAAAATACATAGGTAACTAGGAAGCATACACTAGAATACATATGTAAATATTTTATAGTATTTTTAATTATATAAAGTAGTTATTTACTGACAGCTAAATTTATGTAAACTGGGTAGCATCAGAAGCAAATCATTTGAGAGGCAGATCTGCATAAGTTAAAAAGTAAAATTCAGGAGATCATCTCTGGGTTTGATACCTGGTCCTATTGATGTCTTGTGACTTTTACCAAGTTGCTTTAATGTTCTGCAACTCGGTTCACTCATCTATCCATTGGAGATAGTAATAGTCTCCTATTTAATTGTATTGTTATAAGTACAGTGTTGCCAAATGTGCTTAGATCTGTGTTTGGTATACAGTTGGAATTCACTAGTGTTAATCATGATAACATTCTAGAGTACTCCCTAAGTGTTAAGTTAGTATTGTTATTAGACAAGAAATACTATTAGAAATTTAAATAAGGCAAGATATTTGGATTCACAGTCAGAGAGATAAAACAAAGGAAAAAATAAAGAGGAAGTTTATGCTGTCAATTTATGTGCCACCAGTTAAATGAAATTCAACTTCAGAATGATAGCTGAAAATTCATATTTGCTTGATTTTTCACATATACTCTTTTATTCCTTATTTTTCTCAAAACAAAAGACAAGTTTGGTTCTGTGTATCAAATATATTGAATACACAAACAAAAAGAAAAGAAATAAAACAGATATAAAACCATACTGGAAGCAAAATTAAAGGTAAGGAAGGACATTTTATGACAAAATGATCAATACAAAAGGGTATCACAATTCTAAATACATATGCAAACATCAACATAACTTTAAAATATATAAAAAAAGATTGATAAAACAGAAAAATAGACAAGTCCACAATCACAATAGAATATTTAAAACATCTTTCCAATATCTAATAGAATAAACAGATTAAGATATAGTAAAAATATAAAAGATTTGAACAATAGAATCATAAATTTGACCTACTAACATCATAGAATATTGACCATATAATGGGCCATAAAGAAAATCTCATCACATTTTTTTCATGATTTTTGTAAATTTTTATTTACATACCAGTTAGTTAACATACAGTCTAGTATTAGTTTCAAGGGTAGAATATAGTGATTTAACACTTCCATACAACACCCGGTGCTCATCACAAGTGCACTTCTTAATCCCCATCACCTATTTAACCCATCCCCCTACTCACCTCCTCCTTGGTAACCATCAATTTGTTCTCTGTATTTAAGAGTCTGTTTCTTGGTTTGCTTCTCTCCCTCTTTTTTTTCCCCTTGGCTTATTTGTTTTGTTTCTTAAATTCCACATTTGAGTGAAATTATACAGTATTTGTCTTTCTCTGACTAACTTATTTCACTTAACGTTATACTCTGGCTCCATCCATATCATTGCAAATGGCAAGATTTCATTCTCAGCCACCTCAGTCAATAGTTGAGTAATATTCTATTGTATATATGGGGCGCCTGGGTGGCTCAGTCGGTTAAGCGTCTGCCTTCGGCTCAGGTCATGATCCCAGGGTCCTGGGATCGAGCCCCGCATCGGGCTCCCTGCTCCGCGGGAAGCCTGCTTCTCCCTCTCCCACTCTGCCAGCTTGTGTTCCCTCTCTCACTGTGTCTCTCTCTGTCAAAAAATAAATAAAAATCTTAAAAAAAAATATTCTATTGTATATATACCCCACCTTTTCTTTATCCATTCATCAATCAATGGACATTTGGGCTGTTTCCATAATTTGGCTATTGTTGATAATGCTGCTATAAATATTGGGGCATATGTAACCCTTTGAATTAGCATTTTTACATTCTTCAGGTAAATACCTAGTAGTACAGTTGCTGGATCATAGGGTAGTTCTATTTTTAATTTTTTGAGGAACCTCCATACTGCTCTCCACAGTGGCTGCACTAGTTTGCATTCCCACCAACAGTGTAAGTGGGTTCCTCTTTCTCTACATCCTCAGCAACACTTGTTTTTTCTTATGTTGTTGATTTTAGCCATTCTGAGATATGAGGTGATATCTCATTGTAGTTTTGATTTGTATTTCCCTGATGATGAGTGATGTTGAGCATCTTTTTAGGTGTCTGGTAGCCATCTGTACATCTTCTTTGGAAAAATGTCTATTCATGTCTTCTGCCCATTTTTTAATTGGATAATTTGTTTTGGGGTGTTGAGTTTGATAAGTTCTTTATATATTTTGGATACTAAACTCATCAAATTTTCAAAGGTTAGATTTATTGAGAGTACATCTTTAGATCACAACAAAATTAAACAAGAAAACAACTTTTTTGAATTTTTTTTTTTTGAACCATACTTCAATTTATTGGCATTGTCAATCTAGAACAAGACAGGGATTTTTTTCCATGCAGGGAGATCGTTTTCAATCTGCCATAACATGTACCCACACATCTTCACCTCGGAAAATGTAGCATTTCAAGCTTTAGTCAGGGTAGATTACTCCTTTTTCACTTTCACAATTTTTACGGTGCTGCCGGAAGTCTTCTCAGCATTTGCTTTGAACTCTGCCTTCAGTGCATCTCTCACTGCTTTTGCACAGATCTGGGAGTATCGGATATAGCTGAGTCCAGCCTGTCGCCAATATGCCACCATGATGTCACGAGAGCGGATGCGTCGAGTCGAATTGCGAGGACGCCTCAATGTTGGCTCGGCGCACGGCCCAGCGGCAGGAAGGTCCGAAATTTTTTTCTTCCAAGTTTTTATTTAAATGCCAGTTAGTTAACATACAGTGTAATATTAGTTTCAGGTGTAGGATTTAGTGGTTCATCACTTACATACAACACCCAGTGCTCATCACAACCAGTGCCCTCCTTCATACCCATCACCCATTTAACCCATCCACCTGCCCACTGCTCCTCCAGCCACTCTCAGTTTGTTCTCTATAGTTACAAGTCTGTTTTATGGTTTTCCTATCTCTTTTCTCCCCCTATGTTCATCTGTTACATTTCTTAAATTCCTCATATAAGTGAAATCATATATTTGTCTTTGTAAGAAATCAATTTAAAAGATAACTAGAAAAACCCCAAGTTCCCAGAAATCGACACTTCCTCAGATTATTTTATTTTAAAAATTAAAGTGGGACTTAAGCTATTTCAGTGTGAATTCACTAAGCTTAGTAGGAGAGATTAAGAGATGGACTCACACATATCCAGTTGCCTGATTTATGACGAAAGTCAGAGTAAAGCAGTACGGTAGGGAAGAGACGGTATTTTCAGTAAACAGTGCCAGAACAGTTGGATTGCCATATTTTAAAAATGTAACTGTTGCCCTTTATTATACTATACACAAAAGTCAAATGCAGTCTTAAATGTGAAAGAGAAAATAATACTTTTAGAGGAAAGTATCATTGTATCCTAGGAGTAGGCAAGGAATCCTTAAATAGGACACAAAATGCACTAAACCAAGTAGAAAAAAATTGAAAATTTGTTCTATTTTAAAATTTAAAAAAAGGCTTTTCTTCTTTTTTTTTTTTTAAGATTTTATTTATTTGACAGAGAGACACAGTGAGAGAGAGAACACAAGCAGGGGGAGTGGGAGAGGGGGAAGCAGGCTTCCCGCTGAGCAGGGAGCCCAAAGCGGGGCTCATCCCAGGACCCTGGGATCATGACCTGAGGCCAAAGGCAGACGCTTAACAACTGAGCCACCCAGGCGCCCCAAAATGTCTTTTCTTCTTAAGCTCCAAACATTTTCTTTTTTTCCATTGCAATTGTTATATCCTGTGACATTTACAAGGACAGGTTCTGCTTTAGTTAGAGCAATAAACATGCAAGAGGACTTAGTGACCCAGAATTCTTTTCTGCTTAAACATGTCAATGAATTCAGCATGAATTTGTGATTTGAACCCTCTGGAAAAGTGTCCAGCTTCAAAAGCAGGCTACCTTTGTCAGTTGGACTCTTCAAGAATGTGTTTGAAAAAATGAGAGTCAAGCATAATTATGTAAGGAAAACATTTAATTGTTCAATTTAAAATGCAGAAATTCTGCCCATTAAAAAACACTAAGCAAAATGACAACCCACGGACTGAGAGAAGATATTTATAATAAATATGTCCAAGAATGTCTAAAGAATATAAAAAGAATTCCTACAATAAGTAGAAAGCAGATAGGTCAATAGAAAATATATATACACAAAAAAACTTGAATGAAAAATTCACCAAAGAGGGTATCTAAATGACCAATCGCTACCTGAAAGTCGCTCAACTTCATTTGTCCTCAGGAAAATGCATATTAAAACCCCAGAGAATTACTGCTCTGTGTTCAATAGAATGGCTAAAATTACACAGATTGAAAACATCAAGTGTGTTGAGGATTTGGAGCAATTTATACACTGCTGATGGGAACACCAATTAGCATAATCCTTGCAGAAAACTCTCTGATGCTACCTGTTACACCTAAACATATTCATCCATTCTGCTACCGTTCCACCCCTAGGTATGTACTCCTCAGAAGTGAGGACATGTCTTTGTCAAAAACCTCATAACAGCAGCCCTATTTCTATTGCCTCCTAACTAGAATCTATTCAGATGCCCACTAACAAGCACACAAATAAAATGTGGTATATTCAAATAATTGAATATTACACAGCAATAAGAATTAGTAATCTGAAATTAAACCCAACAGTGCGGTTGAATAACAAACATAATTTTTAGTGAAAAGCTCTACACACTAAAAAGTAAATATGTTTCAATTTATGTAAAGTACAAAACAGACAAATGGATTCCATGTTCTTAGAGATTAGGACAGTGGTCCCCCTCTGTGTGGTGAGGGAGAGGCTGGGAGGGGCTGACCCAACGGGACAACTGGGGCTTCCCAGAGAACTAGTGCTGTTCAATGTCCTCAGCTTGGCGCCGGTTCCATTCCTGTCTCCACATTCTCAATATTCACCAACCCATTTGCTTATATGTTCTTTATGCATATTATAAATCAATATAAAGTTTAAAAACTCAGTGTTCAAATTTCTTGATTTTTGAATTAATAAACGCATTTATGACCAAGGAGCGTGATCCTGTTGCTTCACACACGTATATAACAATCCCTTAAAGGAATAATTTCCTGGACTGTGGGAAAAGCAGGCCAGCACTACATTCTTGGCAAGGTTTACTCACATTGTCTGGGTCTTGTTTGTGAAAGCATTGACTCACTTCAGGTTCTGTAAATGATTTTTAAAAGAGCTTCTATTATTTTCTCTTTTGAGGGTTTATGAAATCCAGAGGATATCACCAGTTACTGCTTTGCACATTCCAAGAACTTGAACGGGCTCCAGCGGAGGACATGCCTGAGTTTAAAAAAACAAATCAAAAGCAGGTCACAGCATTAACATTCAGTGGAAACGCAGGGAGAATCAGATCCAAACTCTGGCAATGCTGGGGCTTGAGGTTGATTTTTCTCTTTTACCTTGCAAAAGTTTCTGATGGGCGGAGCATCTAGTAATCCCTTTAATTCCCGAGCTGTGTTTCAATTTCCTTTTGAGCAAGTGCTTTCCTGCACTAATCACATTTTTTAGAGGAAGAGAATTTGACATAGTGTGAGCACCGTCAGGTATTAAATGTACTCCTAAAAGATCCTCAAAATGAGATTTCCAGGGGAGATCGTTTGGCTTATATTGTGGACTGTTTGTGTGGCTAAAGGTAAGAGTAAAAAAAGGAAGCCTTTTTTCTATATTATAAAACATTTGCTAATATGCTTTTCACAGGAATTTGGTCTAGAAAATGTGATTTAATTATTGTTCTGTAGCTTCGTGTGTGAGTGGCTTTAGACATTGTTAAGTTTAAAAAATGTAAGTAGCTTATTTAAATCGTGATTATTTATCATGATTTTATTTAATGAAAAAATTCAAAAACTGTTTTTTTTAAAGATTTTATTTATTCATTTGAGATAGAGAGAAACAGAGAGACAGAGAGAGGACAAGGAGCAGAAGAGGGAGAGGGAGAAGCAGACTCCCTGCTGAGCTGGAGCACCCCCCCCCCCACCTCAGCTCCTGGGTCTCCATCCCTAGACCTGGATCTCATGACCTAAGCCAAAGGCAGACACTTAACCATCTGAACCACCCAGGTGCCCCTCAAAAAATGTTTTAATAAACATTTTGAAGACTGTAACATATAATAATTTCCCTTGAAATTATCATAATTTATATTTTTTTGCTTAGAATTTTCACCAAAATGTTTTGTGTGAAAGTATTAAGAAGCATATGAACATATATAGAACCAGAACAGAAATTACTAGAAGTCTTCAAATCATCTAATGATTGAATTTATTTCAGATATAGATGTTAACTCTCTCTAAAGAAAATTCCATTTATCGTTTACAAATGATATTGCCACAGCCTTAGAAGTCTTGTAGAGAAGCAAGCATTACTTGTATCATTAGAATGAAAATATCACATAAATTTGAAAAAACCGAACATGCAATGTTTGTAACATCTAAGTTATTCTAGAAGATCAGTCTTTAGGAGTAGCAAATATGCATGTATAAGTTTTCTTTCTGGTATCAGTAAGACAATTACTAGATTTATATTAAATTTAATTCTAACCCTACTTCTCAATAAATTAAAAAGTTTCTTTGGAGGAAATGTGGTTTCTAATTCATGATAGGTAACTAGTTATGTGATAATATCTGACTGACATTTTTAAACCAAATCAGTTAGTTACCTATCATTCTTAAATTTCCAAATCTTTTCACTAAGTCAACAAGTTTTGATTGAATGCTTACTTCATGTCAGCCTCTAAGCACTGAGAAATGTCAGCAAATAACATAAAATCTCTCTCCTTGAGCGTCTCTCAATCTACAAAATAAAGGTAGATATCTCTTTAATTATATCCTTTAAGGTTTATTCAAATGCATTTAATTTTTTTCTGGGACAGAGCCTTTTTTCAGTTTTGCTTCTAATATGCTACTGCTTGTATTTTAGCGTGGAAACTTCATATCCAGCCACCTTTTAAACTAGGTATTCCATCATTTCCTTGCACACATAAATATTACAGTTCATATTCAAAAGTAAAATATTATTGTATTGGCAAAGAGTTCCAGAACCCTGTTAATGTTACCAATCATAGCAAACATCTTTTTCTTTCTTTCTTTCTTTCTTTTTTTAGATTTTATTTATTTATTTGACAAACAGAGAGAGAGAGCACAAGCAGGGGGACTGGCAGAGGGAGAGGGAGAAGCAGACTCCCCGCTAAGCAGGGAGCCCAATGTGGGACTCAGTCCCAGGACCTTGGGATCATGACCTGAGCCAAAGGCAGATGCTTAACCAACTGAGCCTCCCAGGTGCCCTGCAAACATCTTTTTCTTTACATAAGTGTTTTTTGTCTTTTCTTTAAGAGAAATACTTTCAGTGTCTCAAAATTTACATATTGTTTGCTGAGGCTTTATGTAGATATCATTTGTCATGTAAGGAAGATTTGTTTTATTTCTAGTTCATGTTTAAAACTCAAGAATTGAGGCCAAGTTTAATTAAACTGTTTAAGTGATTACAAAGTGGAATTTGAATTAAAATTGGGTGCTACAAAGTATGTAATAAAAATTAAATCATAGCCATTTAAACTCCTTATGTAATTGATTCCAGCTGACTCATTTCATCTGTATTTTATATTTCATCAAAATGTGTTTAAACATAATATCAGTTTCTGCTGGTTGAATACTGGTTTGAATATTTTCACAATCCGCTTTATTCAACCAGGCTTGACGTTGTAGCATTTCATAAATGGCCTCTGCTCTGTTTAAAGTGAACATTCCTCAAAAAATGTTACTCACCACTAAAGAGGAATAACAGCCAATAGGAAGAATTTATTGGCCCAAGTTTCTCCGAGACCAACTAGTACCTTTTTAATGCGATAGGTTCTCTGCATTCCCATTCCATTTGTATAGAAACATGAGTTGCTTCCTTATAAAACATCGTGTTTGCAGGAGTCCCCATAGGCTACTAAGAATCTGGTCAGATTTAGAGGAAAAAGTTGAGAGTAACAGTCCCTCAAACATACCACATACTCTTTGAAATTAGCGACAGCCCAGAAATTCCTGGCTGATAAATGTGAATAAATTAAAACCTACTGAAACATGTCCAAGTACACACTAACTATTTTTGTGTGGAGAGATATATATGTTATCTAATTCTGGATGTTTAAAGGGCAAAAAAGTTCTTTCAGGACTTAAAATATATATCAAAGCTAGAGAGATTCTCTTCTATCAGAAAGTGGAGGAAAAAAATTTATATATTGTTTCAAGTACAAGATGGTTCCAAATTTGAGTTAACCCTAAAATGGAAACAATAATTGATATTATAAATCATAAGAATTAATTATAAAATACATTCTTTTATGAGGATATATGTGAATGTAATACATAGTTACCTAATCCAGAAAATTTAGGGTAGTAGTTTTTAATCCAAAATTCTATGTTTCAATTCCAATATCATAAATAAGAATTCTCCTTCTCCCTTCACCCAAACCCCACATTTTCCGAGATAGTTTTGTGGTGTTTGCCTATATGTTGTGATTTAAAGTTGTGCAATGACCCAACCGCCTTCAATATCCTCCCTTGTTCAAAAATGTTTTACATGTCAATATCACCAGATTGAACAAACCTGAGGTTAATGTGGAATGACAAATACTCTGAATAAATACTTTAGAAGAGTTAAAGCGAATATTATTCACTGCAATTCGCTGTGATTATTGTAAGTTGATAGCTTCTCTGTAGCCATTTTAGTCAGGAAAGGTAGAATGGGATGATGAGGGTGAAGAACTGGACTAAGCAAGTCTGGGACGTGGGTTATTCCTGGGGAGGAGAGGTCTGATGGGGAAGCACGCCGGGGAGCCCCATGAGAAGGGTCAGAGCAGATGCCCCCGGAATGTCATGAGAGGGAGAGGTCTGCCAAAGCAAGCCTTGTTTATTTTAAGTGTAGGCATATCCGGAGAATGAACATGCTACTCTCTGCCTGCATGTAATGTTCACCTAGAACTGAATTATTAAGTATTGCTGAAATTATTCTTAGCTAGAAGTAAGTTCCCAATGACACACAAATTAGTAGAGTCTTCATTTCTGGCCTTTGATTGCTAGGGCTTGAGCCAAAGTCTAAATTGATCCACTTTTCTTTGTTCAACCCCTGATGTTCGGCAGCCTTTGCACTTTTCCTTCTTCCCAGCAATGCCTCCCACCTCCTCACCCCACACACCATCCCCCACCTGCCCAGGCCTGTGAGATTCTTGCGAACCAATCTCTCCTGTGCTTACTTTACCCATTTAACTTTAACTAGTTTCAGAATATGGTGCATAAAAAGGACATGAAGTAATTGGAGGGGGGGAGTGTTAACATTTCAGCTTAAAATTATAAGGAAACATTATAAAAATGACTCAGAGAAATTAAAGTAATAGAACAGAAAAAAATCACAAAAATAACAGGAGGATAGGGGTAAAAAGATTTGACAGAGCACTCTTCTTTTGACATTTTAACTGAAAGCACCAAGTTTCTCAAACTTTGTTGACCAAAAATGTAATAGACAGAATAGTGGTTAATGAAACATTCACTTCATAGACTTCCAAAAGTTTTATATTTTGAACTAAACTAAAATGATTCCTGACTTCAAAATTATAATATAAATTCAAACTTCGGATACGTGGACTAGATGTACAATGGAATTACAGATATCAGAGTTTCTTGGATTCATGCAATAGAGCTTTAAGATCATGAAACATACTAGATGTACAATGGAATTACAGATATCAGTTTCTTGGGTTCATGCAATAGAGCTTTAAGATCATGGAACATTTGTTCCCAAGTCTTATCTTTTATATTTGCTACCATCCACTATGCTCTTTCCAGAGGTTGCCTATAATCTGCAGATATAATGGAAAGACTCCAGGAGAGTTCCCTAGTCATCCATTCATTTTTTTCACTCATTTCTTTGTTCATCCAATGATAATTTTTTGAGTAACTGTTAAGTGCCAGGCCCTATGACTAGCATTTTCCAAAAGGCCATTTACTGGGGAAAAAAAAGGAATGATTACTATATTTTATTAACATATTGAATTTTGTCATATAAAGTACTGTGATGAAGATAAGCAAAAGAGAGACTATAGGATCATTTAGAGGAGGCAAGAAACCCAAATAGGAAGGAGAGGATGGAGTGGGATAGGGTTGAGGAGTTGATTTGTAAGAGCTGGAATGAAGACAGAGAAATAGGTCGGGGTCACGATGGCATCTTGGATAGGCTTTGAAGGTTGAATAGGTGTTAACCAGATAAGGATGACAGGGAGGAGGACATTTAAGACTGAGGAAACATCAATTGGTATACAAAAGACTCTCAGTAGATCGATAAAAATGGAGGTTTGAAATCGGCCCCCACATTTCTCAATCTTCCATCAATGGCATTTCCACAAGTGCTAGAGGTGAAATTGGGTACAGTGTGTGTTGTTTTTCTTCTTTTTCTTTTTTAATTCTTATCCTCAAGATTGTCATGAGAATTATTCAGATGCTAAATCATTCCTGCTACAGAGTTTTCAAAGGTCCTCAATTAAAGTCATCCTCTGACTCAGGTCCTTTTTATAGCAACCAGTCAGTATATCCTAACAATTTAGGGAGAAGAGGGCAAGATGGTGGAGGACTGGGGGACTCTGTTTCAACCGGTCCCCTGAATTTAGCTGGATATCTACCAAGCCCGTCTGAACACCCACAAAATCAGCCTGACACATAAGAGTATACGTCCTGGATCTCTAGGGGGCAGAGGATCTTCAGTGGAGAGGTACAAAGGATGGAGTTGTGATTGTGGGGACAGATTATCAGAGGATAAACAGAAGGGGGAAGGGGCCATCAGAAGTTAGCCCCTGGAAAGTAATACCCCAGTGCAAAAAACATCCTGCACCTAGGGACCAGCGATAGCTTGCAGAGCGGTGGTGGTGGGATGGGAAGGGCCTGATAACAGCGCCTGAACAGAATCCAGGAGCTTAAAGGCCAAACCCTGAGACCAGGGCAGCCCCTTGTGCGGACCTGTGCCTGCGGACCTGGGGGGCTGGCCCTCACGCAGCTGTGGCTGCCACGGTAGCCGCCACCCGCACCCGCCCGGACGGGATCGCTTGTGGTTTTGGAGGCACAGAGGGCAGAGTCAAGCAGGGCCTGGGTCAACCGCTGAGAGGATCCCTGGGGATGTGCACCTCCTGTGGGAGGCTGCAGTGAAAGCAGGGCTTACAGAGAGCAAGACTGTGTGTTCTGTAGGGTTCAGAGAGGAGCAGACTGTGGCTTCTCTCCTCTGGGGCGGAGGTCTGGGTGCGGACATTTTCCTTTGCCCTGACCCTCCAAGAAGGTGTGAAAAGGAGCCAGAGAACAAAACCTCCAGAGAAAAGCTCCAAAAAACTGGTTTCCATGGAGCCCAGCCCCTTCAGAGGGGGCAGGGCAACTCCACCCAAGCAGGACTGACTGAAAAACAACACTGCAGGCCCCTCGCCCAGAAGATAAGCTGGAGGAACAAGAGGACAACAACCCTAGGGTCCCCATAAAACTGTAAAACCCCAACACCAGGGGAAAGTTAGTATATTAAGCTCCTGATGTTGCCTCAAGGCTTGTGTATTTCTTAGATACAACTTTTTTATTCTTTCTCATGTTTTTTCTGTTTCTTCCTTTTCCTACTATCATTTCAACTAGATGTTTAATACAACATATTCCATAACTTTTTAACTCCTGTTTCACACCTATACTTTTTTTCTTTTTCTTTTTTCTATATATATAGATATAAGCTTCAATGTAGTCCTTTTTTCCCTATTCAATACTACCAGTTTCAATTACCCTGTAATTCTGGGAAGTAGTGTTCTCTAACAAAGAGAACAAAATACACCCAGGAAGAACTGAAATACCCTACCCTGCCCACATTAAGAGATTATAACTCCCTCCTCCTTCCCCCCAGTTTTTTTAATTTAACTTTATAAATCTTATTCATGGGTTTTGGCTGTGTTTTCTTAGTGGTGGCTTCCAATCACTCCGAATTTTCCCAGGGTGCATCTTGCCTGGATTGTGGTTGATATTTTCAACTGTACATTCCCTTAACCACTCCTCAACAGAATGTCTAGGAGGAGGAACTCCCAACAAAGAAAAGAACCAGAGACAATGGCCTCTACCGCAGACCTAATGGATATGGATACAAGCAAGATGTTGGAAATAGACTTCAGGGTAACAGTTATGAAGACAATAGCTAGGCTGGAGAAAACTATTAATGGCAGCATAGATTCTCTAAGGGCAGAAATGAGAGCTCATCAGGCCAAACTTAAAAATGCTATCAATGAGATGCAATCTAAACTAGATACTCTTAACAGCTAGGGTAAACGAGGCAGAACGAATTAGTGATCTAGAAGACAAATTGATAGAAAGGAAGGAACAGGAGGAGCCTGGAACAAACAGCTTAAAATCCATAAAAACAGAATTAAAGAAATAAGTGATGCCATGAAACTTTCCAATGTCAGAATTGTTGGAATCCCTGTGGGGGTGGAGATAGAGAGAGAGGACTAGAAGATATATTTGAACAAACTGTAGCTGAGAACTTCCCTAACGTTGGGAATGAAACAAGCATTCATGTCCTAGAGGCAGAGAGGATCCCTCCCAAGATCAAGAACAGACCAACGCCCCAGCACGTAACAGTAAAACTCGAAAATCTTAGAACTAAGGAAATCATCTTAAGGGCAGTTAGGGGGAAGAGATTCCTTATGTACAGAGGGAGGAACATCAGAATAACATCAGACCTATCCACAGAGACCTGGCAAGACAGAAAGGGCTGGCAAGACATATTCAGGGTACTAAATGAGAAGAACATGCAGCCAAGAATACTTTATCCGGCAAAGCTGTCATTTAGAATGGATGGAGAGATAAAGAGCTTCCAGGACCGGCAGAAACTGAAAGAATATGTGACCCCTAAGCTGGCCCTGCAAGAAATATTAAGGGGGTTTCTATAAAAGGAGAAAGACCCCACAAGTGATATAGAACAGAAATTTACAGAGACAATCTATAGAAACAAGGACTTCACAGGCAACATGATGACAATAAAATCGTATCTTTCAATAAACACTCTCAACGTGAAGGCCTAAATGCTCCCGTAAAATGACACAGGGTTGCAGTTTGGATAAAAAGAAAGGACCCATCCATATGCTGCCTACAAGGGACTCATTTTGAACCTAAAGATACATATACTAACAATTTATTTTCAGGAGCTACCATTTTGACTTGAACAACAATTGGCATTAGGTATTAGCAATCCAAACACTACACATTCCAAGAAACTTGATTTCAGTGATGTATTCAAGCTGTATCCTGAGAGTAACTTGTTTCAACCCTAATTATGACATACTTGTATTCTGCCTGGTTTCTTATATCTATTTCCTTTTCTCCCATTTGCTTTTTATAATCCTGGAATTATCTTCATTGTCTTTACACTGTTAAAATTTCAAGAAAAAATTGCATAATCATACTTTAAAATTTTAAAAATATAATTTTATTTCTTGAAATGCTTTAGTAATGCAATATAATCTCTATCTGTTTTTTCTAGAGTTATTTTTCTTAAAACTTCATTTCAGGGCACCTGGATGGCTCAGTCAGTTAAGCAACCACCTCTTGACTTCAGCTCAAGTCATGATCTCATGGTCGTGGGATCAAGCCTGCATAGGGCTCCTCAATTAGCACAGAGTCTGCTTGAGATTCTCTCCACCCTCTGCCCCTTCCCCTACTTGTGTGTGTGCTCACACGCTGGCTTGCTCTGTCTCTCTCTTTCAAAATAAATAAATAGGGTGCCTGGGTGGTTCAGTCAGTTAAAGCATCTGCCTTTGGCTCGGGCCATGATCCCGGATACCTGGGATCGAGTCCCACATCAGGCTCTCTGCCCCCAGGGAGTTTGCTTCTCCATCTGCCATTCCCCCTGCTTGTGATCTCTCTCTCTCTCTCTCTCAAAAAAATAAATAAAATCTTAAAAAATAATAATAATAAACAAATAAAATCTTAAAAAATTAAAATAAAAAATAAAATAAAAACTTCATTGCAAGACATATTCAGAGTACTAAATGAGAAGAACATGCATCTAAGAATACTTTATCCAGAATGGATGGAGAGATAAAGAGCTTCCTGGACCAGCAGAAACTGAAAGAATATGTGACCACTAAGCTGACCCTGCAAGAAATATTAAGGGGTAAAAGAAGAAAGACCCCAAGAGTGATATAGAACAGAAATTTACAGAGACAGTCTGTAGAAACAAGAACTTCTTTTTTGAGAATGCGGTTTAACTGATCTTGAACACTTTTTTGTCAATTAAGACAAAAGTCATGTTGTAAGATTCGCCTAAATCCTGTTAGAATACAAGATAGTGAATCATTTAAATATTTTGTTATGACATGAGCTGATAATGCTCAGCATATTGAAGATTAGAACCAAAGTAGACAGGAGGTGAATTTGAGGTTAGAGGATCTGAGTATTAGTGAAAATCGGTCCATTCTGTAAAACAGGACGGAGATGGTCATTATTCTCAGGAAGTTTACATTCTGATGGCAGGATAGATGAAATCTTAGTAAACATAAAAATAATCATGAATCATGAACTGTGTTGGGAAGGAAGTAAAGTAGGGGCTGAGGGAAAATAACAGAGATGGGGTGGTGGGGTACAGAGCCTTTAGCTGGGCTGGTCTTAAGTGGGTCACTTTGAGGAAATAATATTTGAGCAGAGCCTGAAAGATGAGACAAAGGCAACCACCAAAAGTCTCTGGTGCAAGTGTTCCAGGAGAGAAAACAACCAAAAGACCTAAAGGAAAAAAATACATTTGAGATGCTCAACAAAATATGAACAAACCAGGGTGGCTTTGGCACAATGAGTACATGGTAGAGGAGACAAGATGATATCAGAGAGAATGGCAAGAGCCAGATAAGGGTTCCAAGGGCAAGGTAAGGAGTTTGGAATGTCTTACAAGTTAAAGGGAAAGTCACCGGAGAATTTTAAACACAGGAGTGGCATGACCAATTTTGCAAAAACTCCTGTGTAGCCCTGTGGAGGATGGAGTCTTGGAGACTAGTTAGCAGGCTGTTTCATAGTCAAGGTGGCAAATGATAATCAGAACTAAGATTTGGGAGATGGCAGTAGAAAGATGCACAAATGGAGTAGGGGGTGGTGATACCGTTTTCTTATTGTCAACAGATGCTGTTTAAAGTTCATGGGAAAAGTACCAGAATCTTAAGAATTACTTGATGTAAAAAGGGTAATCGATATGAGAACTCATTCTATAGTAAACATATATACACAGTAAATATTGTGAGAAGGTGGTAGGAAGATGATGTCAAAAAGATAGATCCTTGTCTTTTGTATCTGGTTGTTAAAAGCAATTAACTAAATTTGAAAAATCAAGAATTAATGGTATAAATGTATTATCTTGAAATATAACCTAAAAGAAATGCATTTGCCTCAGGCTAGCTAATGGACTGAACGTGTGTGTATGTGTGTGTATTGATTACTTTAATGTTTTGTGGATGGATTACTCCTTTTGTAGATTCATTACTTTTTAAAAAATAATTTAGGGGCATCTGGGAGGCCCAGCTGGTTAAGCGCCTTAGTCTTGGTTTTGGCTCAGATCATGATCCCAGGGTCCTGAGATCAAGCCCTGTGTGGGGTTCAGAGCTCAGCACAGTCAGCTTAAAACTCTCTCTTCCTCTGCCCCTCCCCCTCCCCATCTCTCCCCTCCTCCCCCATGCAAGGTTGCGCTCCTGTGCTCTTTCTCTCAAATAAATAAATCCTTTAAAAAATAATAATAATTTAAATTGAGTAAATTAATTGATAAAAAATACTTTATTACTCTTCCCTTGCATTAACTTAATAGGATAAGAACTAATTCTATCAAAATGTTAATACACTAGTGAAAAACAGTTTTGTATTCACAATATGGCATCTATGTTTGAAATTTTTTTCTTTTCTTTTTTTTATTATGTTATGTTAATCACCATACATTACATCATTAGTTTTTGACGTAGTGTTCCATGATTCATTGTTTGCATATAACACCCAGTGCTCCATGCAGTACGTGCCCTCTTTAATACCCATCACCAGGCTAACCCATCCTCCCACCCCCCTCCCCTCTGGAACTCTCAGTTTGTTTCTCAGAGTCCATAGTCTCTCATGGTTGAAATTTAACTAATTTATTTTTCCAGTAATCTGAATGCCATGAAGTGGATCTGAATTTCTAAACTGAAAAACACACATATTAGCCTGTAATTAAGCATAAAATTTTCATATGAAAACATGAACATTAAATTTAAAAACTAACAACTACCAAAAAATCTGGTTTTGGATGGGGGGGCAGAAATGTGGGGAGATGGGTTTTGTGTTGTTTTATGATAGGGCATGAGCCCCATCTAGTGGAGAAAAAGTATGTTTACTTAAACTCTAAAAATCAAAACTCTACAGTGGAATCATTTATTAAAAGTTCCCTAACATAAAGGTGCTAAAAATTTGCTAAAACTTCAAAGAAAAATTACTGTATATGAAATCCCACACAGGTATTATATACCACACAAAAATACAGCTTTATATGGAGCTTCTAAGAAATGTAAAACATTTTCATGATGGGTATGTTCCACGATGGGATTCAGCTCAGGTGATTATTAGCCCCTTGCCTTTTAAAAAGAAATTCTAGAATGGAATGTTAAATCATTGTCATAAAACCAAGTAAAGAAAAGAGTTTAGCAATGAAAGTAAAACTAATAAATATGTATGGTGATAAGTATCTTTGAACTTGTCATTTTTATTTTTTTATTTAAATTCAATTAGCCAACATATAGTACATCATTAGTTTCAGATGTAGTGTTCAGTGATTCATCAGTTACATATAACACCCAGTGCTCATCACATCACATGCCCTCCTTAATGCACATCACCCTGTTGCCCCATCCCCCCACCGACGTCCCCTTCCGCAACCTTTAGTTTGTTTCCCAGAGTCTCTCATGGTTTGTCTCCCTCTCTGATTCCTTCCCATTCAGTTTTCCCTCCCTTCCCCTATGATCCTCTGCACTATTTCTTATATTCCACATATGAGTGAAACCGTATGATAATTGTCTTTCTCTGATTGACATTTCACTTAGTGTAATACCCTCCAGTTCCATCCAGATCTATGTAAATGTTAGGAATTCATCCTTTCTGATGGTTGGGGTAATATTCCACTGTTTATGTGAACCACATCTTCTTTATCCATTCATCCGGGACATCTTGGCTCTTGGCTCCTTCCACAGTTTGGCTATTGTGGACATTGTTGCTATGAACATTGGGATGCATGTGCCCCTTCATTTCACTACATCTGTATTTTGGGGGTAAATGCCCAGTAGTGCAATTGCTGGGTCGTAGGGTAGCTCTATTTTTAACTATATACACACACATATATGCCACTTTTCTTTATGCATTCATCTGTCCATGGATATTTGGGCTTTTTCCATAATTCGGCTACTGTTGATAATGCTGCTATAAGTACTGGGGTGCATGTGTCCCTTCAAATCAGTATTTTTATATCCTTTGGGTAAATACCTAGTAGTGCAATGCCGAATTGTAGGGTAGTTCTATTTTTAATTTTTTGAGGAAACTCAATACTGTTTTCCACAGTGGCTGCACCAGTTTGCATTCCCACCAACAGTGCAAAAGGGTTCCCCTTTCTCCACATCTTCACCAACACCTGTTGTTTCCCATGTTAATTTTAGCCATTCTGACAGGTTTGAGGTGATATCTCATTGTAGTTTTGATTTGTATTTCCCTGATGATGAGTGATGTTGAACATCTTTTTAGGTGTCTGATAGCCATCTGTACATCTTCTAAGGAAAAATGTCTATTCATGTCTTCTGCCCATTTCTTAACTAGATTATTCATCTTTTGGGTATTGAATTTGGTAAGTTCTTTATATATTTTGGATGCTAACTCTTTATCAGATATGTTATTTGCAAATATCTTTTCCCATTCTGAAGGTTGCCTTTCAGTTCTGTTGATCGTTTCCTTCAATGAGCAGAAGCTTTTTATCTTGATGAAGTCCCAATGGTTCATTTTTTCTTTTGTTTCCCTTGCCTCCAGAGATGTGTCTAGTAAGAAGTTCCTAGGTCAAAGAAGTCAAAGAGGTTGCTGCCTGTGTTCTCCTCTAGGATTTTGGTGGTTTCCTGTCTCACATTTAGGTCTTCCATCCATTTTGAATTTATTTTTGTGTATGGTGTAATAAAGTGGTCCAGTTTTATTCTTTTGCTTGTGGCTGTCCAGTTTTCCAAACACCATTTGTTGAAGAGACATTTTTCCATTGGATATTCTTTCCTGCTTTGTCAAAGATTAGTTGGCCAGGGGCGCCTGGGTGGCTCAGTCGGTTAAGCGTCTGCCTTCGGCTCAGGTCATGATCCCAGGGTCCTGGGATCGAGCCCCGCATCGGGTTCCCTGCTCCACGGGAAGCCTGCTTCTCCCTCTCCCACTCCCCCTGCTTGTGTTCCCTCTCTCGCTGTGTCTCTCTCTGTCAAAGAAATAAATAAAATCTTAAAAAAAAAAAAAAGATTAGTTGGCCATATAGTTGTAGGTCCATTTCTGGGTTTTCTATTTTGTTCCATTGATTGATCTATGTATCTGTTTTTGTACCAGTACTAAACTGTATGGATGACTACAGGTTTGTAATATAGCTTGAAGTTCAGAATCATGATGCCTCTAGCTTTGCTTTTCTTTTTCAATATTCCTTTGGCTATTTGGGGTCTTTTGTGGTTTTATACAATTTTTAGAATAGTTTTTTTCTAGCTCTGTGAAAAATGCTGGTGATATTTTGATAGGGACTGCATTAAGTGTGTAGATTGCTTTGGGTAGTATAGACATCTTAACAATATTTGTTTTTCCAATCCATGAGCATGAAATGTTTTCTCATTTCTTTGTGTCATCTTCAGTTTCTTTCATCAGCATTCTATAGTTTTCAGAGTACAGATCTTTTACCTCTTTGGTTAGGTTTATTCTTAGGTATCAGATGGGTTTTGGTGCAGTTACAGATGGAATTGATTCTTTGATTTCTCTTTCTGCTACTTCATTATTGGTGTATAGAAATGCAACAGATTTCTGTATGTTGATTTTGTATCCTGCAACTTTGCTGAATTGTGTATCAGTTCTAACAATTTTTTAGTGGAGTTTTAAGGGTTTTCTACATAGAGTATCATGTCATCAGCAAATAGTGAAAGTTGACTTCTTCCTTCCCAATTTGGATGCCTTTTATTACTTTTTGTTGTCTGATTGCTGAGGCTAAGACTTCTAGTACTATGTTGAATAACAATGGTGAGAGTGGACATCCCTGTCTTGTTCCTGATGGTAGAGGAAAAGCTCTCAGTTTTTCCCCATTGAGAATTATAATAGCTGTTGGTGTTTTGTATATGGCCTTTATGATGTTGAGATACTTTCCCTCTGTCCCTACTTTGTTGAGGGTTTTTATCAAGAATAGCTACTGTACTTTGTCAAATGCTTATTCTGCATCAGTTGAGAGAATAATGTGGTTCTTATTCTTTCTTTTATCAATGTGGTGTATCATGTTGATTGGTTTGTGAATATTGAACCATCCTTGTAGCCCAGGAATAAATCCCACTTGGTTGCCATTCACATGAAATATCTTTTTCCATTCCTTCACTTTTAGCCTATTGTGCCTTCAAACCTAAAGTGAGTTCTTGTTTTTTACTTATTCAGGTACTGTATTCTTTTTAATAGTAAGCTTAATCCATTTACATTTAAAAGAATTATTGATAAGTGAACATTCACTATTCACATTTGGCTAATTGTCTTCTGTTTTGCAATTGTTTTTTCAATCTCTTCCACTTTTGATGACCTCCTTTGCTATTTGATTATGTTTTACAGTTATTTACTTTGATTTTTATCTCATCTTTTGTATGTCTATTATAGGTTTTCCTTCCTACTTTATTGAAGTATAATTGATAAAATTGTATCTATAAAGTGTACAATGGGATGACTTGGTACACATATACATTTGGAAATGAAAAAAAAAATCTCATTAATCACCTCACATACTTTTTTTTTTTTTTGTAGCTGGAATGCTTAAGATTTACTCTCTTAGTACACTTGAGCTATACAATACATTATTACTAACTACATAATATTACTAACTACATGTACATTAGACCTTCAGAATTATTCATCTTGTAACTGAAGGCTTACAGTCTTGGACCAGCATCTCCTCATTCCCCCCACCCCTGTCTGCAAGCCCCTGATAATTACCATTCTACTCTCTGCTTCTATGAATTTGACCTTTTCTTTTTTTCTCTTTTCATTTTATATACAAGATTAATCATGAAGTGTTTGTCTAACTTTGGCTTATTATATTTAATATAATGTCCTCTAGGTTCAACAATGTTGTTGTAAATAGCAAGATTTCCTTTTTTCTCATGGTTGAATAATATTCCATTATAAATAAATAAATAAATATATATATATATATATATATATATATATATATATATATATATATTTCACATCTTCCTTATCCATCAATGGACACTTAGGTTGTTTCTGTATGAATAAAGCTATCATGAACATGAGGGTGCAGATATTTCTTCAAGATACTGATTTCATTTCCTTCAGATATATACCCAGAAATGGGATTGCTGTATCATATAGTTCTATTAACATTTTGAGGAACTTGCATACTGTTTTCCGTATGCCTATAACAAATTACATTCCCACCCAAAGTATACAAGAGTTTCCTTTTTCCACATTCTCACCAACACTTGTTATCTCTTGTCTTTTTGATAAAAGCCATTTTAACAGGTATGAGGTAATAGTTCATTATGGTTTTGGTTTGCATATACCTGATGATTAGTGATTTTGAGTACCAATTGGCCATTTGCATGTATTCTTCAGAAAAATGTCTATTCAGATCTTTGCCCATTTTTATTTTTTTTTATTTTTTTATTGGACTTTTTTGCTATTGAGTTGTGTGTGTGTGTGTGTGTGTATACTCAGATCTATGGTTTGCAAATTTTTTCTCCCATTCCATAGGTTGCCTTTTCATTTTGTTGATTTAATGAGTAGAAGCTTTTTCATTTGATATAGTTTTATTTATTTCAGCTTTTGCTGTCTGTGCTTTGATGTCATATCCAAAAAATATCATCGCCAAGACCAATGTCAAGAAGATATTTTCCTATGTATCTTCTAGGACTTCTAGAGTTTAAAGTCATATTTAAGTCATCTAGAGTTAATTTTCATCACTGGTTTAATATTGTGGTTTCACTTTTTTTTGCTTGTGCTGAAGACGCTACTGTCCTCATGTGTATACTTGGCACCATTACCTAATTTTAATTAAGGATATATGTGTGACTTTATTTCTGGCTCCCAATTTTATTCCACTGATCTGCCAGTATGATATTATTTTCATTTTAATCACTTTATAATATAGTTTGAAATCAGGAAGCATGATGCCTTCAGCTTTGCTCTTCTTTCTCAAGATTGCTTTGGCTCTTTGGGAGTCTTTGTGGTTCCATGTAAATTTTAGGAGTGTTTATTCTACTACTGTGAAAAATACCAGTGCTATCTTGACAGAAATTGTATCTATTGATCACTTTGGGTAGTATGCACATTTTAACAATATTAATTCTTCTAATCCATGTATATACATTATCTTTCCATTTATTTATATCTTCTTCAATTTATTTTATCATTGTCTTACTGTTTTTAGGATACAAGCCTTTCATCTCCTTGAGTAGATTTATTCCTAGGTATCTTATTATTTTTGATGCTATTGTAAATGGTATTGTTTTTTAAATTTCTCTTTCTGATAGTTCATTATTCATTACACAACAGATTTTTGTGTATTGATATTGTATCCTGCAACTTTACTGACTTCATTTATTAATTCTAACAGTTTTTTTGTTTTGTTTTGTGTGGAGTCTTAGGGTTTTCTCTATATATGTCATCTACAAACAGAGATAATTTTACTTCTTTATTTTTTATTTGGGTACCTTTTATTTCCCTTTGTTCAACAGTGGTGAAATTGTGTATCCTTGTCTTTTTCCTGACCTTGAGGAAAAGCTGAAAGCTTTTTTATATGATGCTAGTTATAGGCTTCTTATTTATGGCCTTTATTATGTTGAGGTATATTTCTTCAACACCTAATTATTGAGAGTTTTTATCATAAATGGATTGTGAATTGTGTCAAATGCTTTTTCTCTGTCTATTGGGATGATTATATGATTTTTAACCTTTGTATTGCTAATGGGGTTTATCACATTACTGATTTGCACCTGTTGAACCATCCTTGAGGCCCATGGATAAACCCAACTTCATTATGGTGTATGAATCTTTTAATATGTTGTTGAATTCAGTTTGCTAATATTTTTTTTAAAGATTTTATTTATTTATTTGACAGAGAGAGACACAGCGAGAGAGGGAACACAAGCAGAGGGAGTGGGAGAGGGAGAAGCAGGCTTCCCGCGGAGCAGGGAACCCGATGCGGGGCTCGATCCCAGGACCCTGGGATCATGACCTGAGCCGAAGGCAGACGTTTAACGACTGAGCCACCCAGGCGCCCCAATATTTTGTTAAGCATTTCTTTTTTTGTTTTGTTTTTTTGTTGTTGTTGTTGTTTTGTTTTGTTTTTAAACATTTTAAGAACAAAAAGGGTTTTCAATCCATAAGCCAGCCCTCCCTCATGCATCCCCCCTACAGGGGACCGAGGCATAAATACAACTACAAAATATTCCCTAGAAAAATGCAAGATCCTCATGAAATGAACATCTCCCCACCAAACATCCTACTAAGTCATCACAGAAGTGGTGAAGACTCATCAGACAAGACAAAACGAGTATTACAGAAATAGAGCTCGAAACACTGACATGATTTCCTAATGCTCCTTCTGACAGCCGCGCAGTCACTTCCTCCTCGCTATCCCCAGAGAGGAGAGCCGCCCTGCTCCTCTGGCAAGGGAAGCGAGGGCACAGGAGTGCAACTGCCCTACCTCTGGGTCTGGATACACACCAGCTCTGACATGCAGGTCAGAGAAGTAGGCTCCAAGAATTCAAGGCTAATTGCAGGAGCTTTTCTCTTTGGGACATTTGCCAGTAACTGCAAATGGCCATGGGGTTGACCGGAAACTTTGTTCTGGTCCATCTTTGTTGTCGGAGATGCTTTTGAGAAACTGGCGCTCCTCTGCTCCATGCCTGCCTCAGCCCGTCGACCTATCTGAGCAGCGGAATGAAAGAGGCTAGTCTGTCGCTCTCAAGCACCACCCTACAAGTCCCTTCCTTGGCGCCCAGGAAACCCTCTGGCCTGTCGGAGGTCTGCATCCACAGCGATGGATGCTCCGGCCTTTCCGGAGAGTTATCTGGAAATATTATCTGGAAAGCAGAACAGGAACTCTCAAATACATGACTTGGGGAATAAGTCCACAAAGAAAGGAAAAAACCTGGCCAAGATCGCCATACCAACACAGCCCTCAGATGACAGACTCCAGGAAGAAAGGGCCTGGAACGCCGGAGCTCAAGGGCGGTGGTCCTTACCACGGGGCAACGTCCTGCGGCCCCCAGGGGCCTGGGAAGCCCGGGGTCTGCTGATGGTTATGCACCGTCCCCTCGGCCGGGTTGTACATTCACTGGTTGTCAGAAGTTTCTGGTACTGCTAGGGAGTGGGGGGAAGGAGTCACACAATGGTACCGCCCTGCCCTCTAGACTACACGTCATAACGGTTCAAACTGTAGGAATTTGGGTAGTTCTGCCGGCTGTACTGGAAGTGATCTGTCAAGATGTTGTTGCGACCATACTGATAGTCCTCGTGCTGGGGAAAGAGGATGCCATTGTGGGGTTTTTCCAGGGGGCTCCGATGGTGTTCCTTACTGCTCAGGTCCCCCGTGGTGACTGGGAGGAGGTGCTTCCGGGCTTGCTGATTGGCATCGTACTTGGTTTTGTTGTACAGAAAGACCCCCAGGATGGCTGTCATCATGCCTAGGACGTTGGTGCTGGTGACTGGGTTTTGCAGCATGATCAGGGACACCGTGATGACCATGATTCTCTTGGTGGCATTGGCGACAGAGTAGCTCAGAGGGCTGATGAGGTTGAGGATGCTGAAGGCGATGACATTCTGGGCGAAGTTACAGAAGCCGCTGACAGCCAGGAGCAGAAGCGTCCAGGGCCACTGGGACACATAGGTAGTTCTGGAAGCTGGGAAGTCCAAGATCAAGGAGACTCAGTGTCTGGTGTGAGCTTCCCGATTCATAGGCAGGGTCCGCTCACTGTGCCTTCTGTGGTGGAAGGGGTCTAAGCATTTCTGATCTATGTTTATCAATGATACTGGCCTATAAATTTTTTTTTCTTCTAGTGTCCTTGTCTACCTTTGATCTAATCATGCTGATTTTGTAAAGTGGTATTGGAAGTGTCCCCTGCCCTCAAATTTTTGGAATGGTTTGCGAAGAATTGGTATTAATTCTTCTTTAAATTACAATGAAAACCTGGTCCCAGACTTTTCTTTGTAGAGATATTTTAAATTAATGATTCAGTCTTGTTGCTTGTTATTGATTTGTTCAGATTTTCTATTTCTTAATGATTTTGTTTTGGCAAGTTTTGTATTTCCAGGAATTTATCCATTGCTTCTAGGTTATCCAATTTGTTGGTGTGTAATTGTTTATGCTTGTCTCTTATGAACATTTGTATTTCTGTGGCATCAGTTGAATGTCTCCACTTTCATTTCTCATTTTGTTTATTTTATCTTCTCTCTTTTTTCTTAGTTTATCAGTGTTAGGTCTGTCAATTTTGTTTATCTTTTCAAAAAGGTAGGTATTAATTTTGTTGATTTTTTTTGGTCTTTATTTCACATATTTCTTCTCTGATTTCTGTTATTTCCTTGCTTCTCCTAGTTTTAGGCTTTGTTCTTCCTTATCTAGTTTTTTTGATGTATAAAGTTGATTGTGTATTTGAAATCATTTCTTTTTCTTCGTGTAGGCATTTATCACTATAAACACCTCTCATAGAACTGCCTTTGTATGTGAGGCATTTTCTCCTCTCTTGTTGCTTTGAAAATTCTCTTTGTCTTTGGTTTTAGCGAGTTTTATTGTAAGGTGTCTTAGAGATGATTTCTTTGGGTTGAATCTGTTTGGGGACTTATGAGCCTCTTGATTTTGGTAGTCCAAAAGTCTTCCTAGATTGATAAATTCTCAGCCATTATTTCTTTAAGTAACTTTCTGACCCTTTCTCCATCTCTTCTCCTTTTGGGACTCACGCATTGCCTAAAATAGTTCCTCTGATAATCTTCTGTAATTCATATGGGCTCTCCCTACTCTAAGTCTTCCTTTGTTCTCCTCTGACTAGAAAATTACAAATGAGCTCTCTTCTACTTCACAGATTCTTTCTTCTGCTTCATAAAGTCTGCTGTTGATGCTCTTTATTTTTCATTTCATCCATTGTATTCTTCAGTTCCAGAATTTCTGTTTGGTTCCTTTTATGATTTCTATCTCATTGTTTTCCTGATTTCTTTGAATTCTCTTTCCGTGATTTCTTATAGCTCACAGAGCTTCCCTAAAACTACTGTTTTGAATTCTTTATCAGGAAAATCATAGATCATAATTTGGGGTAAGTTACTGGAATATTATTGTGTTCCTTTGGTGGTGTCATGTTTCCTTGATTTCTCATGTCCCTTAAAGTCTTGCATTGCTGTCTTCACCTTTGAAGAAGGTCTCACTTTCTTTAGTCTTTTCTGACTAACTTTGGGAGAGAAATACTTTCTGTCACACCTGTTAGGGATTCTGAGGCTTTTTTAAAAACTTTTTAATGGATATATCTGCTCCTTTTGTTTTGCTACCACTTGGGATGGAATTCTTAGCTTGTATGCCTTCTTTCAACCCTGCAAAGATAGTCAGGGTCCTGATAGCTTCTTGTTTGCTGGGTACAATGTCGAATGCTCAGGTATGTGCTTTCTATCATTCCTATGGAGTCAGTTTGGCTTTCTAGGTATGCTCACAAGCCATCTAAAAATTGCTGCATTCACTACCTTTGGGGAATACACAAAGAGCTGGCCAATGGATAGCAGGTGTGCGGAATGTTGGGGGTGCCATTAGGTGAGGAGGATCTGCAGGCAAGTCATCCCCAGTGGTTAGTGGGTACATCAGGGGACTCCCTGATGTAGTCTGCAAAGTGGTTAATAGAATCTTTGTCCCTTAATGAATTGAGCCCTGATTGCTGTGCTCCACTTTCCTCAATCCCTTCAGTCATGAAGATCACCTCAGAATTCTGGATGTGGTGAAAAAGAAATGGGCCTTTTGGTCAGAGACCCACACAGCTGAGGAAGCCAGACACTAACTCACACACTCTTTCCCCCAGTGGAGAAGTTGCAGGCTGAGTGGGTCTCTCTTGGCACTGAACGGTGCCACTTTGAGGGAGGAGTGACGCAGATAATTGAAACTGTTCCTCTCACCCACTTCAATGCACCCACTGTTGGATCTTTTTGCTCTAATGGTGTGCTGAAACTCCTGCTAGATTCCCAGACTCCCAGAAAGATGCTCTTGTCTGTGGGTGATTGTCAAAATTGGTGTTCTTTGACAGGAAGAATAGAAACTTGTATTCTACCATCTTGCTGGTGTCATTCTATTTTTTTCTTAGATTGAATGTATGTATGCATGTGTGCATTTAAGTTTTTATTTTAATACCAGTTGGTTAACATGCTCATCATGACAAGTGCAATCCTTAATCCCCATCACCTATTTCACCCATCCCCCTTACCCCCATCACCTCTCTCCCCTCTGATAACTATCACATTGTTCTTTACAGTTAGAGTCGTTTTTTACTTTTTGTTTTTTGTTTTGTTTTGTTTTTGGTTTGTATCTCTCTCTCTCTCTCTCACTTTCCCTCCTTTACTCATTTGTTTTGTTTCTTAAATTCCACATATGAGTGAGATTATATGGTATTTGTCTTTCTCTGGCTTATTTCACTTAACATTATACTCTCTGGCTTCATCCACGTTGTTACAAATGGTAAGATTTCATTTTTTTAATGGCTGAGTAATATTCCATTTTATACATATACCACCTCTTCTTTATCCATTCGTCAATCAATAGACACTTAGACTGCTTCCATATCTTGGCTATTCTATATAATGTTTTTATAAACATAGGGGTGCATGGATCCCTTTGAATTAGTGTTTTTGTTCTTTGACTAAATACCCCGTAGTGTGATTGATGGTCATACAGAAATTCTATTTTTAACTTTCTGAGGAACCTCCATACTGTTCTCCAGAGTGTTTGCACTAGTTTGCATTCCCACCAACAGTGCAAGAGGGTTCTCCTTTCTCCACATCCTTGTCAACACCTGTTGTTTCCTGTGTTGTTGATTTTAGCCATTCCGACAGGTGTGAGGTGATATCGCATTGTAGTTTTGATTTGCATTTCCCTGATAATAAGTGATGAAAAGTATCTTTTCATATGTCTGTGGGCCATCTGTGTGTCTTCTTTGGAGAAATGTCTGTTCATGTCTTCTGCCCATTTTTAAATTGGATTATTTGGTTTTTGAGTGTTGAGTTTTATAAGTTCTTTATATATTTTGGATACTAACCCCTTACCAGGCATGTCATTTGCAAATGTCTTCTCCCATTCCAAAAGTTGCCTTTTAGTTTTGTTGATTGTTTCCTTTGCTGTCCAGAAGCTTTTTATTTTGATGTAGTCCCAATAGTTTTTGTTTTGTTTTGTTTTGCTTTGCTTTGCTTTGCTTTTGTTTCCTTTGTCTCAGGGATCTATCTAGAAAGTTGCTGTGGCTGATGTCAGGGAAGTTACTGTTTGTGCTCTCTTCTAGGATTTTTATGGTTTCAGTTCTCACATTTGGTTCTTTCATCCATTTTGAATTTATTTTTGTATATGGTATAAGAAAGTGGTCTAATTTCATTCTTTTGTATGTTGCTGTCCAGTTTCCCAACACCATTTGTTGAAGAGACTGTCTTTTTCCTATGGGATTTTCTTTCCTTATTTGTCAAAGATTATTTGGCCATATAATTGTGGGTTTATTTCTGGGTTTCTGTTCTGTTCTATCAATCTATGTGTCTATTTTTGTGCCAGTATCATATTGTCTTGATTACTACAGCTTTGTAACATAACCTGAGGTCTGGAATTGTGATGTTTCCAGCTTTTTTTTTTCTTTTTCAAGCTTGCTTTTGCTACTCAGGGTCTTTGTGGATCCATATAAATTTGAGGACAGTTTGTTCTAGGTCTGTGAAAAATGCTGTTGGTATTTTGATAAGGATTGCTTTGAATGTGTAGATTGCTTTGAGTGGTGTAGAAATTTTAACAATATTTGTTCTTCCAATCCATGAGCATGGAATGGCTTCCATTTCTTCATGTCATCTTCAATTTTTTCATCAGTATTTTATAGTTCTCAGAGTACAGGTCCTTTACCTCTTTGGTTAGGTTTATTCTTAGGTATTTTATTATTTTTGGTGCAATTATAAATGGGACAGTTTTCTTAATTTTTTTTTCTGCTGCTTCATTATTGCTGTATAGAAAGGCAATAGATTTCTGTACTATGATTTTGTAACCTACAACTTTACTGAATTAGTGATTAGTTCTAGCTGATCTTGACGGAGTCTTTTGGATTTTTTATATAGAATATCATGTCATCTGCAAATAGTGACAATTTTACTTCTTCCTTACTGATTTGGATGCATTTTATTCTTTTTTGTTGTCTGAATGTTGTGGTTAAGACTTCCAGTACTATATTGAATAAAAGTGATGAGACATCCTTGTCTTGTTCCTGACCTTAGAGGAAAAGCACTCAGTTTTTCCCATTATGGATGATGTAATGGTGGCTTTTTCATATGTGGCCTTTATTATGTTGAGGTATGTTCCTTCTAAACCTACTTTGTTTGAGCACTTTTATCATGAATGGATGCTGTACTTTGTCAAATGCTTTTTTGGCATCTGTTGAAATGATCATAGAGTTCTTATCCTTTCTTCTACTGCTGTGATGTATCATGTTGATTGATCTGTGAATACTGAACCACCCTTGAAACCCAGGAATAAATTCCACTTGATTGTGGTGAATATTTTTTTAAACGTATTGTTGGATTCAGTTTGTTAGTATTTTGTTATGGATTTTTGTGTCTATGTGTCATTTTGTGTCATCAGAAATATTGACCTGTAGTTCTCTTTTTTGTGGTGTCTTTATTTGGTTTTGGTATCAGGGTAGTGCTGGCCTCATAAAATTGGATTTGGAAGCTTTCTTTCCTTTTCTATTTTTTGGAATAGTTTGAGAAGAATAGGTATTAACTCTTCCTTAAGTGTTTGTTAGAGGGCTGCCTGGGTGGCTCAGTCAGTTAAGCATCCAACTCTTGATTTCAGCTCAGGTTGTGATCTCAGGGTCAGAGATTCAGCCCTATATCAGGCTCTGTGCTCAGCAGGGAGTCTACTTGGATTCTCCCCCTGCCCCTCCCTCCGCCCCTCCATCCCCACCCTCTCTCAAAATAAATAAATAAATATTTTAAAAATGTTTCGTAGAGTTCATCTATGAAGCCATCTATCTTGGACTTTTGTTTATTGGGGATTTTTCAGTCTCTCTCTCTCTCTTTTTTTTTTTGCTTGTAATTGGTCTGTTCAAATTTTCTGTTTCTTCCTGTTTCAGTTTTGGTAGGTTTATGTTTCTATGAATTTATCCATTTCTTCTGGTTGTCCAATTTGTTGGCATGCAGTTTTTCAGAATATTTTCTTATAATTGTTTTTTTTTTTTTTTGTGGTGTTGGTTGTTATTTCTCCTCTCTCATCTGTGATTTTATTTATTTGGTTCTTTTTTCTTTTTGATAATCCTGACTAGGGGTTTATCAAATTTATCATTTTTTTCCAGGAACCAGCTTCTGGTTTCATTTATTTGTTCTGTTGTTTTTTTAGTTTCTGTATCATTTATTTCTGCTCTAATCTTTATTATTTCCTTCCTTCTGCTGGCTTTAGGTTTTGTTTCTTGTTGTTTTTCTAGATATTTTCGGTTAAGGTTAGGTTGTTTATTTGACATTTTTCTTGCTTCTTGAGCTAGGCCTGTATTGCTATAAACTTCCCCCTTGGAACCATTTTTGCTGCATCCCAAAGGTTTTGAACTGTTGTGTTTTCATTTTCATTTGTTTCCATGTACTTGTTAATTTCTTCTTTTATTTCCTCTTGACCCATTCATTGTTTAGTAGCATGTTACTTAACCTCCATGTATTTGTGGTCTTTCAGATATTTTTCTTGTGGTTGACTTCTAGTTTCATAGTGTTGTGGTCAGAAAAGATGCATAGTATGACTGTGATCTTTATGAATCTGTTGAGGCTCATTTTGTGGCCTATTATGTGTTCTATTCTATGTGCACTTGAAAAGAGTGTGTATTCTGCTATTTTGTGATAGAATGTTCTGAACGTGTTAAATCCATCTGGGTCCGTGTGTCAATCAAAGCCATTGTTTCCTTGTTGATTTTCCATTTAGATGATCCATCCATTGATGTAAGTGGGGTGTTAAAGTCCCCTACTATTATTGTATTATTATTGATTAGTTCCTTTCTGTTTGTTACTAACAGTTTTATGTATTTGGGAGCTCCCATCTTGGTTGCATACTTACCATTGTTATATCTTTTTCTTGGATTATCCTCTTTATTATTATATGTTGTCCTTCTTTGTCTTCTGTTACAGTCTTTGTTTTAACATCTATTTTGTCCAATATAAGCATTGCTACCGCAGCTTTCTTTTGACACCCATTTGCATGATAGATGTTCTCCATCTCCTCACTTTCAATCTACAGGTGACTTTTGTTCCAAAATGAGTTTTGAGGGCAGCATATAGATGGGTCTTGTTTCATCCATTCTGTCAACTTATGTCTTTTGATTGGAGCCTTGAGTCCATTTCCATTAAAGAAATTATTGATAGATATGTGTTTGTTGCCACTTTATTACCTGTTTTATGTTTTTTTCTGAAGATTTTCTCAGCTCCTTTCTTCTATTTCTCTCTTTTATGGTTTGCTGGTTTTCTTTAGTGACATATTGGATTTCTTTCCCTTTATTCTTTGCATATTTATTAGTAGTTTTTTTTTAAAGATTTTTTTTATTTATTTGAGAGAGAGAGAATGAGAGAGAGAGAACACATGAGAGGGGATAGGGTCAGAGGACGAAGCAGACCCCCCGCCGAGCAGGGAGCCCGATGCGGGACTCGATCCAGGGACTCCAGGATCATGACCTGAGCCGAAGGCAGTCGCTTAACCAACTGAGCCACCCAGGCGCCCCTTATTAGTAGTTTTGACTTGTGGTTACCATTAAGTTTTTATATAACATCTTCTGCACATAGCAGTCTATAATAAATTGATGGTCGTTTAAGTTTGAACCCATTCTTACTCCTCTCATCCCCAGGTATATGGTGTCAAATTTTACATCCTTTTATTTTGCGAATTCCTTGACTGTATTTTTTTACAGAAATATTCATTTTTACTGCTTTGTGTTTCCTACATTTATACTATCACTTTTGGTCTCTTCTTTTCACACAGAGTCCCCTTTAATATTTCTTGCAGGGCTGGTTTAGTGGTCATGAACTCCATTAATTTTTGTTTGTCTTGGAAACTCTTTTATCATTCCTTCCATTCTGAGTAATAGGCTTTCTGGATAGAATATTCTTGGCTACAGATTTTTCCCATTCAGCACTTTGAATTTATCACACCACTCTCTTCTGACTTGGAAATTTTCTGCTGAAAATTCCCTGGTAGCATTATGGGGTTTCCCTTATATGTTACTGTCTTTTTGTTTGTTTTGTTTTTGTCCTGCTGCTTTTAAAATTTTTTCTATATCACTATGTTTTGCCAATTTAATTATAATATGTCTTGGTTTGGGTCTGCTTTTGTTGATTTTTGGGGGTTCTCTATGCTTCCTGGGTCTGGATATCTGTTTCCTCCCCCAGATTAGGGAAGTTTTCTGCTATTATTTCTTCAAATAAATTTTCTACACTTGATCTTAGCCAAAAGGCCAAGAAGTGATCCTTCAAATAAATTTTCTGCCCCCTTTTCCCTCTCTTTTTCTTCTGGGACTCCTATAATAGGAATGTTGTGTTTGAGGGAGTCACTGAGTTCTCATTCTCGTTTTGCATAATTCTTTTCTCTCTCTTTTGTTCAGCATGATTACTTTCCATTACTCTGTCTTCTATGTCATTAATTCATTCCTCTGCTTCTTCCAACCTGCTGTTCATTCCATCAAGTGTGTTTCTCATTTTGTTTATTGTGCCCTTAATCTCTGCTATGCTATTCTTTATCTCTGTGTTAAAGGTCTCACTCATGTCTTCGACTTTTTTCTCAAGTCCACAGAGTATCTTTATAGTATTATCTATCAGGCATATTGCTAATATATATTTTACTTACATCTCTGGCTGTGGCCTTGTATTGTTCTTTCATTTGGGACAAATTCTTCTGTTTTCTCATTTTGTCTAAATTGCTGTGCATGCTTCTTTGTTCAGAAAGTCAGCTACTTCTCCTGTTCTTGAGGGTAATGGCCTTATGAAGAAGAGGTTCTATAGTGCTCTGCAGTATTGTGACCACTGTCCCCCAGGGCCTGACACTTCAGGGAGTGTCTCCAATGTGTGCTGTATGCACACTGCTGTTGTGTCCTGACTGCTTTATCCTTCAGGCCAGTCATCTGCAGAGGCCCTCTTTAGTCATTATTTGGTCCCTGGCCTGACTGTGTTGAGTTTTAACTTTAGGTGTGCTCTGGTCTGCTTGTGAAATGAGAACTCTTATCACCACTGCTGGAATCAAGGCTTCCCAAAACTCCCAGGTTGGGAGATGTCGTGGGGGCAGAGGTTTGGCTTGGTCTTCTGGGGGAGGAGGCTGGCTGTTCAGGGATTGAGGCAAGCATGACCAGGAAAGGTGGTTCCACTGGAGCACAGGGAGGTGGGACTTGGTGCAAGCAAGTTAAGTAGTGAGTGCTGGCCCTGTGCTGGTTCCCACAGGTGGCTCTGTGTTTATGCTGAAGGGTGGGGGAGGGAAATGGCACCTGCCAGTTCCTTTGTTCCCAAAGGGGTCTGTGAAAACTGCCTTTCTGCAACACGCTCCTCACTGTGTGCCCAGCATGCTCTTCAGATGCTCTTTCCAGGTGTATGTTGACAGGCTGCTTGGTTGCCTTTTCTCCAAGCCTCAATGTCGTTTGAGCTGTCCCAGAGCCAAGCACACTGACCTTGAAAACCCCAGGCTTTAAACCCCACTGGTTATAAGAATTATGAAATTTGGCCTCTCTCACTTTCCAAGACAATTGCTATGGTAATTCATTTTTCCCATATGCTCCTTTGTGTGTTAATCTGTCCCTTGCCTTTCTCTGTGACCATGGCTCTCTCCCCACCTCAGCGGCCACAATCAGTTTCTCTCAAACTGTGTGCATCTTACTTCTTCAGTGTGGCCTCTTCTTGACCTTTAGCTGTAGAATTTGTTCTGCCGGTCTTCAGGTTGATTTCTGGGGTACTTAGGATGATTTGATGGTTATCTAGGTGTATTCATGGGATGAGGCAAGCCTAGGTTCCTCCTACTCCACTGCCATCTTCTTCCCTCCACTGCTGGTATCACTCTATTATTACAGGTTTCTTCTTTGTGTTTCTTTTACTGTTTTCTTGACTAATACCTATCAGTAGACATTTATTTTGCTGCATATGTATCAAGAAATTTGTATATCCACTCATACATACTTGGAAAAAATAAAGCTAAGTATATCCATTGGCAGAAATAAGAAAATTGATATAAAATTTTGCTACAGTTAATAAAGATGTGGGTCAGAAAACCATAAATAGGGGCATGTGGGTGGCTCAGTCCATTAAGCATCTGCCTTCAGCTCAGGTCATGGTCCCAGGGTCCTGGGATCAAGCCCCACATCTGGCTTCCTGCTCAGCAGAGAGCCTGCTTCTCCCTATCCCTCTGCCTGCTGCTCTGCCTACTTGTGGTCTCTATCTGTCAAATAAAGAAATATCTTTAAAAAAATAAAATAATAAAAGAAAACCATAAATATACTGGGATCTCAGACCATTTACTTACTGAGAGGAATGCATTCTGGAGGAGGGAACCAGTCATCCTCTGAACATGTAATTATAGTCCTCTCATTTTGAAGACTGTAACCAGAATTACATTTAACTCTCACAGATTCATCTTGGAGAAATGTTTGTCCATACGTTGGATAATCTCCATTTTTCAAATAATTGAAAATACATCGTCCTAAAAATCATAAAAATGATGAACAAAAATTTTTAAAAACCCATGAATTCAATCACAATAGTAAGCTAAAAACTGTTTGTACAATATTAAAACTATAATGCGTAAGTATCCAAAAACTTAAGAAAAACTAAAGCTACTACCAAATGTGTAGAAAGAAAAAATCAATATTCAGTGATATTTATCTTCAGTTTTTATAATTAAAATATGTATGAACGATATAGGTGTTTTTGCAAAAGCTTCTATCTTTATCTGTAATGTGATTTTTATGAAGAGCTCCTCATTAAAGGAAAAACCTATATTGGTCTTTTGCTCATAAAACTCATGCCTTGGCCTCATTTTTGTCATACAAGGCTTAATTGTACTCACTTATGTGTTTTTCCCCCTCTACTATTTGAAATACATACACATATACAATTATAAAAAGGTTTACTTACTGCGGCATGGTACTGTTGGTTCCCATCCTTTGTGTGTGCAAGTAATGTATTCCCACCGATTTTGTGAAGGAGTCACAAAATTGGAATCACAGGAATAGTAAAAATATTTTCCTATAGATACTGGAAAGTATGATCTATATCTATTTTCATTGTGTAAACTTCCATGTTTTATTTCTGGAAAATCACAGGGCTTCACTTGCAATACAAACAAAAGAAACAAAAACAGTATAAATAATGTTTTACCTTAATAAAAAAATCAAATTAGAAATGAATTGTTTCATTGGTGAATTATATCCTCTTACTAGCATAATTTTGCTCATTGCAACAGGGTTTCTAGGACAAGAAAAGTTATAAAATTCAGATGAAGTGTGATGAAGTTATTGCTAATGAAGTTAAAATTATATCTTGTGGGTCATATGATATATATGATATATATGTACGAAGACTCTTGAGGAATAAGACTGTACAGACCTATTTAATGACTTCTCCTTGAGTATGTATATCCTAGCCCTGGATGATTAAATGAGCATCTTGGTTGAGAGATGAAAGTACTGATTTTATTGCTCAGATCATCTGTCTTCTTTTCCTTTCTTTACTGTTCTCAACAGAAATCAGAGCCCTGCCTTTTCTTCCCAAACCAACTCAATGTAGGGAGATAGTGGGATTTTTTTTGTAGATTAACATTCATTAATTTATTTTTCTATTTATTGTAAATAGTGTAAGAAATATAGAGAAACACAAAAATTTTCCATTTGCCACATAATACAGAAAAATAATATTCTTATTAATGCCTGAAACCAGTCATTGAGGCAAGTTTTCCTCTTTTTATTTAATCAGAGAAATGGACTAAGAATATTTCTTTATATCTAAATAGTTAATTAAGATTATGGTAAACATTTGATTGTTAGTACTAATTTTAATTTGAGAATGAGGTATTTTAAAATATGTCATACATGTCATAATATATATGACATATATCATATACATGAAGTATTTTAAAATGTCATACATAATATGTCATACTATATATGGTATATTTGACACATATATGACATATATATCCTATATGATGTGACATATATGTCATAATATGTATATATCATGTACATATATACAAAAATATGTCATATTTACATAATACATCATATATACCATATATAGGAGATGCTTTCAAATATGTCATATAAGTCATAATATGTATATTTTAGGATAAAAGTGAATATTTTATGCCATCATAGTTTGATTCTTTTTAAACACTAAAATGTCCTATTTTTATTGGGGTATAATATAATTGTATTTCATTGAGTCATTCTTATATATTGAGTAATTTTGACATATATGTTTAAATGTTCTCTTGTTTATAACACATTTATATATAATACTTTCTAGAAAAAGTTTCCCTTTTTGTTGGATGATTTAGAGATAATCTAATACTTTTAATACCAGACTAATATTAGGGTTTTTTTCCATAAAATGATTTGATTGCAAGGAATCTTGTGCAACACATGAACAACAGTTCCAACACACACACACACACATACGTGTATTCATTATCATCTTCATCTTCCTTAAGTCCACTGATCCATTTTCTTTTTTGTTTGATTAGAGAAATTTTCTAGTAGTTTCTGCAGACTTGTTATGTGGATTATACACTTTGAATATTTGCATATACTAATATTTTTCTTTAATAAAAATTTTTTTAAAGATTTTACTTATTTATTTGAGAGAGAGAGAGTGTGTGTGCACAAAGGGGTGGGGAGGGACAGAGAGAGAAGCAGACTCCCCGCTGAGCAGGACCCAGGGATCATGACCTGAGCCAAAGGCAGAGGCTTAACCAACTGAGCCATCCAGGTGCCCCTTTAATAAAGATTTGTAAATGATGTCTTCTGTAGGTATAGATTCTTGGCCTCCCTAGCTCTCATTGATAGATTTCCCCCCACTTTTTTTAAGCTTCCAATGTTGAGATTAAAATGCTCATTTACTCTTATACCTTTTAAATAAACTTCTAGGGTTTTTTCCCCTACAAATTTTTGAAGATTTAGATTATTTTCTCTTTACCCTTGAATGAATTTCATCGTGATACATCAAGATGTGTGTCATTTAACAATAATTCTACCTTGGGCAAGCTTCAGTCTTTGGATTTGCAAGAACTGAGTCTTAAAGGACTCAATTAAATTAGTTGTGAACTTGTAAAGGAGAGATTTGAATCCTGGTGGTCTGATTTCAGAACATCTACAGTTATCCACCTATTATGGTGTTTCAAAGGATATGAATTAAAGAAAACAGCCTGCTGAGATTTCTTTTCAAAAGGTATGCAAAGGGGATAAAATTAAAGTAGGTATTATTATTATGACAGGCTTGAACCCCTTTACTATCTTCCTCTTTCATCTGGGCACACTTAAATAGGTCTTTATACTCTAACAAGATCATCTCTGAAGCAAATATAATATTTCACATATGGTCTGATCAGCACTAAGACTGGTGAGACTTAGAACAGCCTCATTCTACCTTAGACTCCTATCAATGCAGATTGTGGTCTTACAAACAGTACTGGTGGTTCTATCATAGTTTTGACTCAAATTAATCTCAAAATTGATTAAAATATTCACTAATTTTTTTTTAGGTAGGCTCCACACCCAGCATGTGGGGTTTGAACTCATGACCCTGAGATCAAGACCTGAGCTGAAATCAAGAGTCAGATGCTTAACCAACTGAGGCTCCCTGAGCACCCCAAATATTCACTAATTTTAAAAAATATTTCTAATCTGTCTGTACTTGTACAGCTGATTCCTATGACCTAAGCCCAGGATCTTATAGTTGTCACTACTAAATATCACGTTATTAGATTCAACCTAGCACATAAGATTCTTTTTGAAGAATGAACCTGTGCTAATGCAGATTCACTATCATTATCCTGAGAAATTCCACTTGTAAATTTGTACTATTTCCCCTAAACCAATTAAACTATATGATAACAGAAATGAGTCATGAAATAGGCCTGAGAATAAAGCCCTGAATCTGATACTTGGGTAAGTTTATTTAATGAAATCACCAACTATCTCATAAACTATCTAACTGTTCAATTTCCCCGTCTTGTCCACAAGAACTTCATAAGGTCCCTTGTAAACAACCTTACTGGGGTCCAGATACAGTTGAACTGATCTACCATTTCCATAAGTCAACCATAAACATGATTAAATATTTTCCTTATGGAAGTAGTTCAAGATGGAGATGTAGAAGATCCTGAACACACCTCTACCCTTGGACACACTGAATCTACAGTTACATATAGAATAATTTTGTCTGAAATTCCCCCCCTCCCCAAACTAGCTGAGTGATTCCTACACATTTGGCAAATGAGAAAAAAAACCCACATCAAAGTGGGGAGAAGAAATTGAGACACAATCTGACCATAAACCTCATCCTCAGCATGATGACACACAATTGGGAGGGAATTCCAAACCCCAAGCTCCTCTCTGAGGAGTGAAGATTTGAACCTTACATCTGGAACTCCAATTTTAAGATTGGCACCTGACAGACAAGCCCCCAAAACATCTAGCTTTGAAAGCCAGCGGGGCCTGTGTCCATAAGACCACAGGCTACAGCTAGCCGATAAATAGTTCTTAAAGGGTCCACATGCATGGACTCACCCACTCTAGGGCCCCACAAAGGGGAAGCCATCTGAAAAGTGCCCAGACTTTCTGTGAAAGAGACTTATTTGCCTATTTTAAAGCATTGGCCTGAGGGGCAAGCATTTAATTTGATACACATCTAGGGGCTTACTAAAGCTCTCTTCAAAGACAGAGGCCAGCAGGCACCTTCTTTATGCTCTCCCTTTGCCTAATTCCAGTCACTGGTATCTCCAGGAAAGGAGCTTGTATTCTCTTTAGACACCCCCTGGTTTTTACAGCTGCCACCCAGGAGACACCTCTAGATCACATGGCTGTGGTGGACAGTGGGTCCCGCAGGACTGTAACAAATAAAGAGAGTTCTTAACAGGACACCACCCCCAGGGCACAGGAGAGAGTCACAGATTGAAGCAGCCATCTTTCTGTGGAAAAGGTCTATTAGATTAATCTTCACTGCTGGGACCTGAGGGGCAGACTTCTAATTAAACAGTTGAGGGCCAACTATAATCCTCTACAAAGACCTTGGAGGATAGGCACTATCTTCAGGTCCTCCTTCTGCTGCATTCCAGAGCACTGGTAACTTCTAGAGGGAAGTTTGTACAAGGATCTGATGCCCCAGTTTTTACGTCTGGGCACTGGATTTTGAGGCTGCCTCCCAGGGGACATTACTTGACTGATGGCCAGTGGGGCTTGCATTCATAGGTCCCACAGGACTGCAACAAATGCAGACAGTTCAGGGCTGGCTACCACCCCCAGGGCACACTGTAGATAACAGACTGAACTACGTTCTCAGTCTTCCTACGAAAGCGGCCTATTAGCCTTCCTGAAGTTTCAGCCTGAGGGGCAGGCTTCTGGTTTGGCACACACCTAGGGGCCTACTTAGGTGTTCTCTGGAGATAGAGGCCAGTGGAAGCCAACTTTGTTATCTTCCTCTGCCTCGCTCTAGGTCAATGGTATCTCCAGGAAAGGAGCTTGTTCTTTTCCATGGTGCCCTGGCTTTAGTGGTTCCCAGCTAGGGTATTCCTCTAGACTGCCTTCCTCTGGTGGCCAGCTGGGCTTATGATTGTGGTCCCATAGGACTGCAACAAATGGGGAAAGAATTCTAAACCAGCTACCACTCCAGGGCACAGCAGAGAGGCAGGAGACTAAGGAATCTATTTTTTCTTGCAAAAGAGGCCTATTGGCCTATCTTCATAACTGAGTCCTGAGAGGCAGGCTTCTAATTAAACTAAGGGCCAACTGTAATCCTCCCAGAGACCTCTAGAGATCACATCTCTCTCTTTGCTCCACTCCAGAGTGCTGGTATCTTCTAGAAGGGAGCTCATACACACATCTGCTGTCCAGAGTGCTGGTATCTTCTAGAAGGGAGCTCATACACACATCTGCTGTCCAGCTTTTGTATATGGTTTTTGTGATTGCTGCCCAGGTATTGGCCTTTGATTGCCTGCCCTTGGTGGCCAGCAGGGTTTGTATTCGTGAATTCAAAGAGATGGTGGCAGAGAAAGAAACAGTTCTTAACTGGCTATCACTCCATTGTTCAGTTCAGAAGGAGCACACAGAAATGCCCATCTCCCAGTCTTCCCCTGAAAGAGGTATATTTGCATACATTATACATTGCTGCCTGAGGACCTGGCTTCCTATAAGCCTGAATCTAGGTGCTGACTGAGATCCTCCCCTTTGGGACACTGTCCAGGTCTTGGCACACTCTCAGCTACTGAGAGCCACTTAACATAAAGTAGGGTGATGGACAACCACAAGGCTTGAGAGATAACGAAAAGCAGGGCAGGCTTAAACAATAATGGTCATCTTCTAAGTGAGGCCATTCTTTCAAGACTAGGAGAGGTAGCTAGTCAATTATTTATGAAATGCTTATTTACACGCTTATCTTTTCCTTATATTGTCTCTCTTTCAGAAAGATGTTTAAAATCAGATATAACAATTGAAAATGGATTTTTTTCTGAATATGAATTTGCATATCCCTTGAATAAAGAAACACAGTATCAGTGTAAATCAGGATATGTAACACCAGAAGGTAAAACTTCAGGATCAATTACATGTCTGAAAAGTGGATGGTCACCTCAACCCACATGTATTAGTGAGTAATTTTATGTTCATATTCATTATCCTGATGATCATTGTGCAAAAGTTTATTTTAACTTAATTCTTTTCTGAAGGGGAGGGGCTGATGTGGTTCCCATTTGAAAAGATAAATAAAAAAATATATAATATTTTTTACTATTAAGATTAATCACTTGTAGGGTGGAATATCAGTCCATCTTTCAGTTCAAGTTTTCTTCCACTTTAAAACATCCTGTGATTTAATTAATTAATTAATTAATTAATTAAAACATCTTTGATTTGGAAACTAGATAGAAAGCCTTATGTGTATTCTCCTATAAACTCATTTATTTTTGGCTGACATCTTTGTGCCTATATACCTGTTTTTAGGTGATTAAACTTTTATGTCAGTCTTTTTTCTTAGACATAAAAATTATGTTTTTAAGTCAAGATCTGGGTCCATAGTGCATAATTTTAATTTAACCTGTAGAATTTATATGTTTGATAATCCAGTGTAGGCCCACTTCTAAAAAATCCTCTCCCTTAGGAAATCTTCCTAAACATCTAATTAGTGGAGACAGAAATGCTTCTAAATGGTACCAAATGCAGTTGTGTTGAAAGATTTCCCTGTCCCTAGGTATTTATGAAGATTTTCTAAGAACAATTTGCTCAGTTTATCTTATACTCCAAAGCTACATAGTGATCTTTTGCACTGATATTTAGCATATTCACTTTAAGTAAAGTGGATATTTGAATATCCATTTCTACTGTTTTCACTTCCTTATTTTTTTCAATTTCCATGCTTACTATGGGCACCAGCCACAGGAAAAAAAATGATAAAAGTTGTTCCCATATCGAACTCATTTTATATTAAACTGTAATCAGTTATCCATTAAAACACTCTTATTATAGAAGAGAACATCTCTGTCTCTTTTTTCACTAGTTAGTTTTGCTTTCTTTTTTAAAGCTTTAAGGTAGCTGGCTACATAATACAGTATAACATTTGAGATGAATTATTTAAACCTTTATTAACATCATTCTAGTATAGTGTTAGCAAAAATTGAGACTTTTAACACTTTACTTCCTTATAACAAATTATAGAGATATCTCTCTGTTCAATCTTGGTAAGTTGAAAAGAATACACAGCCATTAGGAATATATTTGGGTAAAAAAATCAGGATATGAGCTTTAGAAATTATTATGTTGTAGATTTTTATAGAATGTTTAAAAATTTACTTGCATTGTTGAAAACTAATATTATTCAACTAATCTGGCCTATTTGTCACACTGCTAATGAGTTTGTCATCTTAATTCACAAAATGCTATTCAGCTTTGCTAGAAAACGTATGATATATCTGTAATGGCCTATTTTATTACAAGCATGGGATAAACACAAAAGTATAATTGATTGAAAAAAGTGTTCTTAGAATAAATTTTTCACAGTATTTAAGTGATAAGAGAAACGTTGTGTAGAAACATATTTTTTTCACTTTGAGTAACTTTTTCTGGACAATGATTTATCACTGGTATTCTTAGATTCTTTTAATATGATACATAATTTATTAGTACATACTAATTGATAAAGCTTTTTTTACCTCCTTGGGATGAGACTTAATTACATTGTCCATTAAATAATATTAGAAGTGAAACCTTCGATTGTATTATGCATTAGAATCTTGTGACGTGCCAGTATTGGAGAATGCCAGAATCAAAAGCCATGGCACGTGGTTTAAACTCAATGACAAGTTGGACTATGAATGCCATGACGGATTTGAAAGCAGAGATGGGCGCACAGGTTCCATAGTGTGTGATAACGATGGTTGGTCTCCTAAACCAATATGTTATGGTAAGTGCCGTTTTTTCAGGTATTCTTTTTTTCAGGATTGACAAAATTAATAAAATGTTTAAAATATTCCATTTTGAACAAATTTGTATTATTTAAAGTCACTTTTAAGAAATAATGACTAAAATCAGGTGTCTCTTGATTTAATGTAAACTGGGAGAACAGGGTGTTTTAAAGCCCAAAGACAATATCTTTAACACAGGACATTAATGTTTCCTATGGGCCATATACATGATAGATTTGTAAATAAAATATAATTGTGCTTGTTACTCTAAAAGCAGGCTTTCATATTATTTAAAATGGGTTTCTTTTAGTGTATGGTGTAAGAAAACCAAAATTATAGTTTCTTATAATTTCCTCAGCTATTTTGCTCCTGAGTTTCTGCTTTTACACCCTCTACCTTGAGTGTTAATTTCTTCAGATCCCAAAAGCTCTTTCTTTTCTGACTTTGACAAGTTCTGTGGACTATTATTACATGAATTTCTTTCATGTTTGGGAATCCACTATTTTCCAGGAGGAGGAGTAGGACTTGAATCTGTGGAAAACTTGAGTGGATTTAGTGTTCCACGCCAAGGGAACAGTATGTGCAAAACTTTGACAACAAAACAATATTTGAGAAATAACAGGGTGAGCAGATTCTACTCAAGACATGGGAGAATTTTATGAACTGATGCTGGATAAGAGACAAAGAAAGGATTATTCAGGTTATTTTCAAGGCATGTCAGCATTTAGATTAATTTTATGATTGATAAAAAGCCATAAAGAAGTCTTAAGGAAAGAAAGAATATAACTGTATCTAGATTTTTTGAAAAGTTTTTTTTTCATATGTTGTACTTGTGGTGGAGAAGAGAAGATTCAGGAGCTTATGCAGGGTGAGTAAGTGTGGGGATTGGGATAGGGTGATGGCTGACGAGATGCAAAGCAGAACATATTGGAGATCTAGTTTGTTGGTAGAAAGCATAGCTGATGTTTACTAAATATTGGATGCAAGAGAGAGTAATAATCAAGGGATTCACATGCTTGTTTTAAATTTTTTTTTCATAAGCAAGCAGGTAAATGGCAATGCCTTTTTGTAAGGTGGTGCTGACAGAAGAAAGAGCACTTTGGGAGGAACATTACAACTTTTGACTTGAGCACATTATGGTTGAGCTGCCCATGGACAATCAAAATCGGATATGTAAACTACAGAGTTGAATATATGGATCTAGCCAAGAGATATATATTTGGAATTATCACCCAATAAATGATGATATCAAATTGGAAAAGAATACAGAATAAAAAAAGAAGAGAGCTCAAGATTGAGCCCTGAAGCATTCCAACGTTTAAATGTCGGGCAGAAGAGAAATAGGTGACAAATAGAAAGAAAAAAGGAGGACCCAGACAACAAGGAGATGAAAACATTTTGGAATGACTTCTCATAGATGTGAGGAGAAGAAAATGATTAAAGGATAAGGAAGTATAAGTGAATCCTGTGGAGTCAACCTGGTCAATTCCATCATTTACTAAATTCCAATTCCATCATTTACTAAATTCCAATTCCATCATTGATTAAACATGTATCTTAGGGCAACAACCAAGCTTATTTGAAGCTTTGTTCACTCTTCTTCATCTGCAAAATGTTCTAATAATTACAAATGCTCTAATATGTCAAAAGATTGTTTTTCGTTTTAGTATGATTTTAATATTTAAATTCCAGTTTTTAATTTTATAAATTAATCAGCAAGATAGGAGGGTTCCAAATAAGAAAAATGCATTTTTTATGATATTTAGGAATGTCATGAGTGTCACAAATGTCACAAACTTGACAATCTGAAGGATTTTACATATTCCTAATTTGAATCAGAATAATCAACAACATATTAATAGATGATATAAATTACAGGTACAACAAGAATAGATAGTTGTATATTATATAAATATTCAGGACACCTAGAATATGCCTAGTTATGTGGCCTTGAACATGTTTCTTTATTTTGTTTCATGTTTCAGTTTATGATTCAGTTTGATTTCTTTACTAATATAACTAATATGATATACTATGAATTAAGCAATTTTAACAGTTTCTTTAAAACACATTAGAAATGCCTTGCATGTGTTCTGGTTCTCCAGTTATATTTGCATTAAACAAAAATGCCAATTCTTATTTGAGTGCAATTTTAAAATTGTGGCATCACTTTTTTTTTAATGCAAGAGAATACTTTTATATTTTGAGAATACAAAACAATATCACATTGTATTTTATAAATAAATGTCAGTTATAAAATCAGATCCAGTATAAGCAAGTTGACCTCACAAATACATTTTTAGGATACATATATTGCTATTCGATGCCTTAATATTTCTGAGTCCCACATGAAAAAGTGCTCAACATCGCTCGGCATCAGGGAAATCCAAATCAAAACCTCAATGAGATATCACCTCACACCAGTCAGAATGACTAAAATTAACAAGTCAGGAAATGACAGATGTTGGCGGGGATGCGGAGATAGGGGAACCCTCCTACACTGTTGGTGGGAATGCAAGCTGGTGCAGCCACTCTGGAAAAGCGTATGGAAGTTCGTCAAAAAGTTGAAAATAGAGCTACCATACGACCCAGCAATTGCACTACTGGGTATTTACCCCAAAGATACAAATGTAGGGATCCAAAGGAGTACGTGCACCCTGATGTTTATAGCAGCAATGTCCACAATAGCCAAACTGTGGAAAGAGCCAAGATGTCCATCGATAGATGAATGGATAAAGAAGATGTGGTATATATACAATGAAATATTATGCAGCCATCAAAAAGAGTGAGATCTTGCCATTTGCAATGACATGGATGGAACTGGAGGGTGTTATGCTGAGCGAAATAAGTCAATCAGAGAAAGACATGTATCATATGACCTCACTGATATGAGGAATTCTTAATCTCAGGAAACAAACTGAGGGTTGCTGGAGTGGTGGGGGGTGGGAGGGATGGGGTGGCTGGGTGATAGACATTGGGGAGGGTATGTGCTATGGTGAGCGCTGTGAATTGTGCAAGACTGCTGAATCACAGATCTGTACCTCTGAAACAAATAATACAATATATGTTTAAAAAAAGAAGAAGAAGAAGATAGCAGGAGGGGAAGAATGAAGGGGGAGCAATTGGAGGGGGAGACGAACCTTGAGAGACGATGGACTCTGAAAAACAATTTAGGGTTCTAGAGGGGAGGGGGATAGGAGGATGGGTTAGCCTGGTGATGGGTATTAAAGAGGGCACACTCTGCATGGAGCACTGGGTGTTATACACAAACAATGAATCATGGAACACTACATCAAAAACTAATGATGTAATGTATGGTGATTAACATAATAATAAAAAATTTAAAGAAATATTTGAGTCCCTCTGAATTTAGAAGGTGTGTAAAATCTAATATGTAATATTTTTTAAGGAGAAAGATTTATCTGATGCCCTTCTGTATATGCATTACCCAGGACCTCATTTTTACAAGACATATATAAAATTTACTTTGGTGATGATTAATTATATATTCTCACTAAATTATTTGACTTTTTTTATAGAAATAGAATGCCAGGTTCCCCAAATAGAAAAATACTTAGTTCCTGAGCCCAGAAAAGACAAATATAGAGTTGGAGACCTGTTGAAATTCTCCTGCAGACAAAGACTTAAAAGAGTTGGACCAGATTCAGTTCAGTGTTACCATTTTGGATGGTCCCCTAATCTTCCAACATGTAAAGGTGAATATCTATCTTATAATTGCTAAAACAAGAATTAGGATATCAACCTTTTTTTTTTCACTCTTAATTTTCTGTTGGCTTTGAATGTGTCTATAATCTAGTGCATTAAGCCAGGACATGTGTTGGTTAGTAGATGCCTCAGACTTCCTTATGTAAACAATTAATCTCCCAATTGTTTCTTGAAATATGTAGTGGAAGTATTCATAGATACATATATGTCTCACACTCTTTTGTTATTTTTCCTTTTGCCTGCAGTTCCACCAATAATATTGGACACTTTGTATAGCATGGGCCTTATCTCAAGTTTCACTGAGAGTCTAACCAATATTCAAGCAACTTATAGTCAATTCAATCACATGTATGGCTTAATCAAAGTTAAAACATCTTGATCAAATGCTTGCCTCAAACAACGGCATTTTTTCAAACAGTTTTAATAAAATGTTTCCATGGAATATGAATATCGCTATAATTTACACAACCACATTTATTAATTGGTTTGCATACATCTTTAGGATATCTAGATTATTAAACATATTTTCTGGGCTTAAATATACTTCCAATACACTAGTTCAGTGTAAGTAATAGAACTGGGAAACATAATTCTGGTATAAACACCACTCGCTTTTCATTGTTTAAGAAAGCTATAATAAATTATATTATAAATTAATTTTTTAACACTCTATTTTATGGATATTTAAGTTGTTAAAGTAGATAATTTAACCATTATTTACACAGTATTTCTCTTGTAGAGCAAACAAAACGGTGTCCGCCACCTCCTCAACTCCTCAATGGGGAAGTTAAAGAAACAGACAAAGAAATCTATGAACACAATGATTTGGCAGAATATGTTTGCAATACTAGATTTCTGATGAAGGGTTTTAATAAAATTCAATGTGTTGATGGACAATGGACAGACTTGCCTATGTGTATTGGTAATGTATAAAAAATATTCATATTTAGGGGCGCCTGGGTGGCTCAGATGGTTAAGCGTCTGCCTTCGGCTCAGGTCATGATCTCAGGGTCCTGGGATCGAGTCCCGCATCGGGCTTCCTGCTCCTTGGGAGCCTGCTTCTCCCTCTGCCTCTCTCTCTCTCTGTCTCTCATGAGTAAATAAATAAAATCTTTAAAAAAAAAAATTCATATTTAAACATATATCAATGCTCTTTGTATTCATATAAACAAATAAATTCTATTTTGTAAATAAACATATCTTTGGGAAATTTTCACAGAGGTGGAGAGTACGTGTGGAGATATACCTGAACTTCATTATGGCTCTGTTGCTGAGTCTTCTGCCCCTCCCTATCGCCATGGAGATTCAGTAGAGTTCAATTGCAAAGAAGAATTTACAATGATTGGACACAAGTCAATTACATGTATTAGTGGAAAGTGGACCCCACTTCCTCAGTGCATCGGTGAGAAGAAACTTCTCAAATTGACAGTCAATGAAATTTAATATTTTTATGGTAAAAACTATACCTGCAAACATATATTTGAAATTTAGGTATATTCTTGAAAATGTCAGGTCTTAGGAGTACCTGGGTGGCTCAGTAGGTTAAGGGTCTGCCTTCCACCCAGGTTATGATTCCGGGGTCCTTCTCCCTCTCTCTCTGACCCTCCCCCTGCTCATGCTCTTCCTCTCCCTCTCTAGCTCTCTCTCTCTCAAATAAGTAAATAAAATCTAAAAAAAAAAAAAGAAAATATCAGGTCTTAAATTATAATGAAGACATACATTGCTTATAGTTCATTATGTGTCCACAAATTAGCAATAGAATTTTATCAGTCTTTCTGTCCCTGATATTAACATTGTTTATAAGTGTGAAGCTAAATTTTACTTATAGTTATTCATATGATTTAAATATGAATACTAATTGCCAAAATAGAAGTATATTTGCATAAATGTCACTTTTGTTTTTACATGACACTCTTGATTTCAGGCACTGGAAAACAAATAAACTTCATACCCACTTGCTACATTCCTATAGGATCTTGCCTCTCTCAAAGTTTCTAACAATTTCCCAATCTGTTTCAAATGCAACAAGTTTATGTGCTGAAGGGTGGGTGGGCTGCAGGCCCTCTCAGTCAGTAGGAGAACTCAGTCAAAGGAGGCAGTCAGGGTTAGGCCATGAAACAAATCTGATGGATGGACTTCCCTCTGACTGATGTATGTGAATCTTCCTGACCTTTGGATACCAAGTCTTTTATGACTAACCAGGAGAATATTGAGGGCCCTTTTCATTTTTCCTTTGGAATGAGTTCTTTCCTAGAGTTTTCCTAAGCCCTACATTCAAAGAGAGCCCTGGATGTCCAGTCTTACTTATTCATCAGATTTCTAGGCATTAACTGTTCCAAGGAGAAGGTAGGGCTTGGGTTCACGCTCCGTGAGAGCAGAGATTTACTCCTATTTTGTTCATGATGTATTCCCAATACCAAAAGACTGGCAGACATACAGCAGACATTACATTACATACAGAGTTTGTTGAATGAATCACAAAGTTTTGGTGCTTATTAATCCTTACATTTTTGCTAAACACATTCCTGTTAGAAGTATCGTCAGTCCTTCAAACCCAAACTTCATCTTTGTCCCTTCTATCTCCACAAATGATCTCCCTTTATTTCATGTGGGAGGAAAAACCCAAGGTTATAACAGGCATGAAAACTCTCAACTTTCATTCTTATTCTAAAACATTTCCTTCAATTATTACTCTTTTCTGATCTCAGAGTTTGCCTTTCAAAGGTTAATCTTCTACCTATATTCAGCTTAACATAATCCCCTTACAGGTATAATAGACCTTACTCCAATTTTCTCCTCTCAGTGTTTATTTTGTACCTCCAGCTAGTCTAGCTGTTCACTCTTCTCTGAATGTTTATTTTCCCCTAATAAACAAAGAACTTCTTTCAGAAACCAATCAATCATAGGACAATGACAACAACCACCACCACTCCTTTTGACTATAGATCGTCCTTTAGTTACCACCACCTGAACACCTTGTTTTGTCTCCCTCAACACTGTGGACAAGCCCTAAAAATAGGATAAATTCTTTCCTCTAGTGTCTTTTGAATTAGTCTCCTTTGTTTTATTTTTCAATGTATTACAAAATCATTACTTCTTTGGTTAATCATTAACAAATCATTAACAAGGACCTACATCAACTCATATTTTATCAAATCCAAAAAGTACTTTAATCTGTATTGAATTTTTGAAATACATAGCTATATAAAAAGTTATATTTAACTCAGAGTCAGCAAAAATTTACTATTATAGCATTAAAATATTATTGAATTATAGGGTGATCTGATATATAAAATAGCTCTTCAAAGATTGTAAGAGTATAAACAGGAGGGTGCCTGGGTGGCCCAGTTGGTTAAGTGACTGCCTTCGGCTCGGGTCATGATCCTGGAGTCCCAGGATCGAGTCCCGCATCGGGCTCCCTGCTCAGCGGGGAGTCTGCTTCTCCCTCTGACCCTACCCCCTCTTGTGCTCTCTCTTTCTCACTCTCTCTCTCAAATAAATAAAAAAATTTAAAAATAAAAAAAAGAGTATAAACAGGAAACAGGTTGTGGTTTTAAGCACCCAACTTCTAATTCCAAGAATCTGTTCCTATTTTTTAGTGATCATGCAAAAGATCTACTTAAGTATTCACATTCTGTATACTACATCTTAGATGTACTTTTCTTATTATATTACATTACCTTTATTGAAAAAATATATTTAAACTAGCAACTTCATATATTCTATTTCCACAGATAAATATGGGACCAAATGTAGTCAGGTGATGACTGCTCAGTATGTAGATCATCCAAAAAAGTGAGCCTCTTACACTTTTCTAATCCCCAGAATGTATTTATGATGGACATTTTCTCTGAAATTTCAAAGACTGGACACAGGACTTATGTTCATACATAAGAGCCCATCTCATGCAATATGGTCAGGAATAAATTGGTTGGTGGGGTTTATGGGCTCAAATTCTAATTTCATTATACTATTGACTCTAAGCTATTTTTTGTAGTAGTTGCTTTGATTCTTATAATTAGTCTTTTCAAGGGAATATTTTCATTTTATAGCAACTGATGAACTTAAGAAGTGTAAATACAGCTTGACTAGAAAAGAAGCAAGTCCATTACGTAAGATTATATTTGATCATAACGAGAAAATAAGTTACAAATGCAGAGGAACAATAAAGCAGAAACATTCAACATGCATAAATGGACGATGGGATCCCGAACTAAAGTGCACAGGTAAGCTCTTGTTTACAATATTTTCAAAAACTTACTCTACTTCTTCCTAATTTATAAAAGTAGTATCTTTGCAGCTTCTAAAAAATTTTACTTATGTATTACTACACAGAAACTAACCAAAACCCTATTTCTAAATACTAATTGCATCAGTGCATTAGTCCGCTATAAAACAAAACACCCAGAAACTTGGTGGTCTTAAATTAACATCCGGCCAGGTATCTTGAAGAATTAGTGTTTGGGTTTTCTTTGAGGCTGAAGAGAGCACAAAGCTGGCAGCCCCCTGGTTTCCCTGCCCTGAGAAGCACCTCTGTAGCCTCCAGATGTGTGGCAAATCTGAAGTCTGCCCCTCAAGCGAACATTCCAGGACAAGTAAATTGGCCTTTTTCACAACAAGACTGAAGGTGTGTTTCAGTCGGCTGTCTGTGTAGTGCCCTGGAGGCGGTGGCCTGCCAAGAATTACCTGCCCCATTGATACAGTCCTGCGGGAGCCAGAAAGGCAAGCCCCTCTGGCCACCAGCGCCAGGAGATCGAGGAGCGTCCCCTATGTGGACCGAGCATGTTGCCAGCTTTGGTGAGGCAGCAGGAGAAGGCAGGGCTGGGCCACACCCGCTGGCTTTTATGGGGCCACAGGAGAGCACTGGGCTGGAGTGCACCTGCCGGGGTTCTCAGGGTGGAGGGCGAGTGTAAAAATGGCACCTGCCACACCTCCGTCGTGGAAAGAGTCCCAACAGGCCCCTGCACCTCAGTGGATGCTTTAAGATTAGCAAATGGCTCTCCTTCTCATAGGTCTAGGTGTTTCTCAAACTGTTCCATTCACTTTGGTCCCCCGGGGGTAGTGAGTGGGTCTGGGTGCCAGCTCCTTAAGAAAAGTATCTCAGGGGGTGCCTGGGTGGCTGGGTTAGGTGTCCGCCTTCCAAACGGGTCATGATCTCAGGGTCCTGGGATCGAGCTCCACATCAGGCTTTCTGCTGAACAGGAAGTCTGCTTCTCCCTCTCCCTCTGCCTGCTCTCTCTCTCTCTCTCTGTCAAATAAATAAATAAAATATTAAAAAAAAAAAAAGTATCTCCGTTCTCTACAGCCCATTGAGTCTCCTGGATGTGAGACCCCTTGGTTTTCAAAGCCAGGTGTTGGGGGGGGCTCATCCTTCTTTTGCAGGTCCCAGAGTTTGGGGTGCTGATGTGGGACACAAACCTCTCTCTCCTCAGGGAGAAGCTCTGGATTTGTGAGATCCCACCTGATTGTGTGTAGCCCTGCCAGGGGTGGGACTTTTGTCCCTACTGGGTCTCTGACTCTCCTACCCATCTCGATGTGGCCCTTTTACTGTTTGTTGTGAAGGAGCTATTCAGCTAGTTTTCAGGTCTTTTTTAGAGGAAATTGTTCCATATGTACCTGTGTGTCTCTGGGAGGAGATGAGGTCAGTTTCTTCCTATACATTTGTCCTCACACTCGATTTGTGCACATTGATTTTATACTCTGACACTATACTAAGTTGCATTATTCATTTTAGGTATTATGGTGTAGATCTGTTGCGATTTTCTGTAAGCAATTATGTCACTGAAAATACAAGACTTTATTTTTGCCGGTCCTTTTTTATTTTTATTTTCTTATCTTATCACACTGACTTGAACCTCCAGTAACCTGCTGAAAGGAAGTAATGAGAACATACAACTTTGTCCTATTCCTGATCACTGGCAGAGGATATTGAACATTTTACCACAAGTATAATGTCAATTTAGGATTTTTGTAGATGCCCCTTATCAGTTTAAGGAAATTTCCTTCTCTTAACTGAGTGAGAAATTTTGCGATCAAGCAATGTCAAACATTTTCAAATGCTTTTTAAGTATCTCTCGATATGATAATATGACTTTCTTAATTCTGTTAATACAGTGAATTATATATATACATTTTTGGATGTTGAACAGAACTCCCTAGAGTTAACTCTACTAGGTAGTGACTTCTTCTTTCTATATTTTCATGTACTTGATTTGCTGATATACTTTTAAGGGGTTTTACATCTATATTCATGGGGAATATTAATCTATAGTTACTTTTTCTTTTAATGCCTCTCCCAAGTTTTGTTGTTAGGATTATAATGGCCTCATAAAACGAATTGAGGACTGCTCTCTGCTTCTCTGTTTTCTGAAAGTATTTATGTAATATTATTATTATACATATTATTATTTTATTATTTTTACCTTAAATGATTGATAGACTTCACCTACAAAGTCATCTGATATATAATTTGCTTTTTTGGAAGTTTTTCTTGATGAAGAATTCAATTTCTTGAATAAGTAGTGAAATATTCAGATTTTCATATTGTCTTTTGTCAATGCAAAGAAGTTGTATTTTTAAAGAAGTATTTAACCTAATTTATGAAATTGATTGGTATACATTTGTTCCTAATAGTCACTTAATATTCTATTTTCCTTTTAATTATATAGTTTCTTTGCTGGTATCACTTCTTTCATTCTTGACATTGATAGTTATTTCTCTCTTTCATCTTGATTATTCTTCCTGGGTTTTCTTTTTTTCTTCAGTTTTATTAATAATTTCAAATAACCAATTTTAACACTTAATTTTCTCCATTTACTCTCTCTTGTAATTTTAGCCTATTAACATGCTCTATTTTTTTTGTTTTCTTTTTTCTATTTGTCTTTCTCAATTTTTTCTCTTCTGTCGACTTAACTGTTTTTTTCATTCTAATTACTTGGATTTTAATTTTATTTTTTCATCTCCTAAGGTAGAAAATTAAAACATGGATTTAATTTCATCCTACCTTTTAAAGATAAATTCCATTTTTTCTTCTAAGTACTGCTATAGCAGTCTCAAAATTTTTATATACATTTCATTTTCATTTAATTCTATGTGAAATGTTTTCTAATATTCCTTGTGATTTCTTCCTTGACCTGTCAGTTATTTAGAATTTTGTTGCTTAATTTCCAAATATTTATTTTTCCTAAATAGATTTATTTTCTTTTAACAGCTTTTTTTGTGGTATGATTGCTATACAAAGAACTGCAAAAAAAAATTACAGAATAATTTTTAAAACATAAAAATAAAATAAAATCCAAATAATAAAATAAAATACAAAAAAAAGAAGCTTTTTTTAAAAAGCATAAACAGAATACTTGCAGAATAGTAATTCTGTCTGTAAGGAAATTTAGTTGCTAGACCAAATTCTGGCAAATTGTAACAGAGGAAGTACATAAGATTTTTAGGGCAAAAATGGTTAAACATCAGGTACAAAAGAAACTCAATCCTTGACAATGCATTGAAAAAATATACCAAGATATTTAAAACAAATAAGAAAAAATTTTGATTAAATATAAAATTCTTATACTTAGCTAGAAATAGAAAATGTGAGAACTAGAAGACATGAGAAATACAAAATATGAGATAGAAATAGAAAATATTAGTAAGCATGAATGAAGTGTATTCAGTCAAATATTTCTCTGAATTTACTACAAAATCTTGGGTAACTGAAAGGACTTACAAGACTTCTCAGGGTACACTCACATAAGGCCTTTAATGAAATAAATGCACAACAGGAGAAAGCAAAATCAAGGAATCATAGAAAGATCCAAAAGCCTCCAAGTACAGCTGTCCAAAGTCTTCCCTCAGTTGAACAAGACATGCTTTGTCTTCAGATTATGAGCTGCCACGATACATGTGCGGTATCTCAGGTCTCTGGGAGCTCAAACACGAGTTTACAGAGGAATCTTGTGCCCCTTGCTGGTCATGCAACTGAAGCCAGGCTGTCTGATCTGTTCAACAGGGTGCATTTTGGTAACCTATCTATCTCTTAACAGTGTAGGCAAGCTAGTAAACAGTACCTCCAGAGAGTTTTGAACTTTAAACAACACACTGTAAACATTAGTGACCATATCTAATTCCTATGTTAGCCAAGAATCTGTATCAGATAATTGATCATTAACTACATGTAATTCTTCCTCTGACTAATTAGCTTCCATTCCACACCTTCTGAGGGTTTAAATCCAATCACAATACATTTGATTATTAAACAAGATCCTGATATCAGTATTTATTTAGTGCTAACACTGAGTGGACAACTCAGAACCTCCTAATGGTTAGAAATCATTAAAATAAGTTTTACATAAATTAAGCAAGTTTTATCATAGAAAGAATAAAAGGAAGATACTACGAGTAACATGGTGAGAATATAAACCACATGTGATATATTAAAGTGCTCTACAAGCCGAAGAGTGTAACATGTTTAAATATAGAACATAATGTCATTATTTGATCATTAATGATACATTATTATTGAGTTTTCTGTTTGTCTTTTTAATATGTTTAACTTATGATTTTTAATCAAGAAATCTAAATTTTAATATTTTTAGAAGTTCAAACGCAGTCATGCCCCCCTCCACCTCAGATTCCCAATGCTCAAAATATGGCAACGACGGTGAATTATCAGGATGGAGAAAAAGTATCTGTTGTCTGTCAAGACAATTATATACTTCAGGATGCAGAAGAAATTGTGTGCAAAGATGGAAGATGGCAGTCAATACCACGCTGTGTTGGTCAGTACTGCATAACTTGCTTCATAACATTCTTTCAAATGAGCTTAATAAGCCCCTGTGCTTTGCGAAAAGGAACAAGATGAAGACCTTTCTCTATACCTATTTCACTTTACCTTGAAACAGTAAATTACAAACTAAGTATACAAATCAATCAGCATTCTTTCACTTCTACTGTGAAATGAACAGACAAAAACTTCAGGTTATTGTGCAAATACCAGAGAAAATTTCTGTTTGTGTCTATTTTACTCCTCATGATGAACAGGACAAGAATGAAGGGGCATAGTGAACAAGTAGATAATAGCATAGATTTTATGGAGACATATATGCTTGCAAGTTTAAATGTTTTTCAGTTTTTCATTAATTTAATTTATTCAAATTATCCTTATTTTAAAATCCCAAATGGCATTTGATTGCATTTTCGAATTTAAACATTGTATCTATACTTGACCCTTTGATCTCTGTTCTTCATTTAGAAAAACTTGCGTGTCCTCAACCACCTCGTATAGAACATGGAACCATTAAATCATGTGAATTTTCAGAAGAAATAGAAGGATCATTGAAACCTAAGCTTTACCCACATGGCAGCAAGTTAAATTACACTTGTGAGGATGGTTTCAGGATATCTGAAAAAGATGAGATAACATGCCAGATGGGAAAATGGAGTTCTCTACCCCGGTGTGTAGGTGAGGACAGTATGCAAACTAAAATTCTAGTTTCAATTTTCAAAACAATCCATTAAATATAATTGTCATCAAAGTCATGAGAAAGAATCCTTTAGGTTTCTAAATATATAAAATTTAAAATATATAAAATTTATATCTAAATATATAAAATCATTTATATATTTATGTATTTTACCAAACAATTTTTGCATAATCAAATCTTTCCCATTTTTGTTAATTTTTTTGATTCATTATAGAATCACTTTTAATGCTGGCAGTTGTTTAATTAAAACTAGATGTGTAGTGCAGTTAAACCTACCTATTTATATAAGTATGACTATTCATATTCCTACCTATTTATATAAGTTGTACTGTTAGCTTTGCCATCAGTTTTGTTTTGTTTTTCTTATCATTTTCTTCCTGATTTCTTACAATATATGGTACTTAAGATGATTAATTCTCAATGCCCTTCTTTCTATTATTCACTATATTGGTTTAAGAAGCACTGATAGTCTCTTTCATAAATACATTGACATTTTTCTTTTTTATTTTTTTATTATTATTTTTAAGTTTTCACTTAAATTCCAGTTAGTCAACATACAGTGTAAGATTAGTTTCAGGTGTACAATATAGTGATTCAGCAATTCCATACAACACCCAGTGCTCATCACAAGTGCCCTCCTTAATCCCCATCTCCTATTTCACCCATCCCCCCACCCACTTCCCCTCTGGTAACCATCAGTTTGTTCTCTATACTTAAGAGTCTAATTCTTGGTCTGCCTCTCTCTCTCTTTTTTCCCCTCCGTTCATTTGTTTTCTTTCTTAAATTCCACATATGAGTGAAATCATATGGTATTTGTCTTTCTCTGATTTATTTTACTTAACATTATACTCTCTAGCTCCATCCATGTCATTGCAATTGGCAAGATTACATTCTTTTTATGGCTGAGTAATATACATGCTACCTTTTCTTTATCCATTCATCTATCAAGGGACATTTGGGCTGCTTCCATATCTTGGCTATTGTAAATAAGGCTGCTATAAATATCAGGGTACATGTATCCCTTTGAATTAGTATTTTTGTATACTTTGAGAAAATACCTAGTGGTGCAATTGCTGGTTCATAGGGTAGCTCTATTTTTAACTTTTTGAGGAATCTCCATACTGTTCTCCAGAGTGGCTGCATCAGTTTGCATTCCCACCAACGGTGCAAGAGGGTTCCCCTTTCTCCACATCCTTACCAGCACCGGTTATTTCTTGTGGGTTTTTGTATTTTATTTTAGCCATTTTGACAGGTGTGAGGTGGTATCTCATTGTGGCTTTGATTTGTATTTCCCTAATGATGAGTGATGTTGAGCATCTTTTCATACATGTTGGCCATCTGTAGTCTTCTTTGGAAAAATGTACATTCATGTCTTCTGCCCATTTTTAATTGGATTATTCACTTTCCAGGTGCTCAGTTTTATAAGTTCTTTCTATATTTTGGATACTAACCCTTTATCAGATATGTCATTTGCAAATATCTTCGCCTTTTAGTTTTGCTAATTGCTTCCTTCATTGTTCAGAAGTTTTTTTTAATTTTTTTTGTGATGTTAATCACCATACATTATATTATTAGTTTTTGATGTAGTGTTCCATGATTATTGTTTGTGCATTACACCCAGTGCTCCATGCAGAACGTGCCCTCTTTAATACCCATCACCAGGCTAATGCATCCTCCCACCCCCTTCCCCTCTAGAACCCTCAATTTGTTTTTCAGAGTCCGTCATCTCTCATGGTTCAACTCCCCCTTCGATTTCCCCCCATTCATTCTTCCCCTCCTGCTATCTTCTTCTTCTTTTTTTTTTTCCTTAACATATATTGAATTATTTGTTTCAGAGGTACAGATCTGTGATGCAACAGTCTTGCACAGTTCACAGCACTCACCATAGCACATACCCTCCCCAGTGTCTATCACCCAGCCACCCCATCCCTCCCACCCCCCCACCACTCCAGCAACCCTTAGTTTGTTTCCTGAGATTAAGAATTCCTCATATCAGTGAGGTCATATGATACATGTCTTTCTCTGATTGACTTATTTCGCTCAGCATAACACCCTCCAGTTCCATCCATATTGTTGCAAATGGCAAGATCACATTCTTTTTTATGGCTGCATAATATTCCATTGTATATATATACCACCTCTTCTTTATCCATTCATCTGTCGATGGACATCTTGGCTCTTCCCACAGTTTAGCTATTGTGGACATTGCTGCTATAAACATTGGAGTACACGTACCCCTTTGAATTGCTACATTTGTATCTTTGGGGTAAATACCCAGTACTACAATTGCTGGATCGTATGGTGGCTCTATTTTCAACTTTTTGAGGAACCCACATACTGTTTTCCAGAGTGGTTGAACCAGCTTGCATTCCCACCAAAAGTGTAGGAGGGTTCCCTTATTTCCACATCCCCGCCAACATCTGTCGGTTCCTGAATTGTTAATTTTAGCCATTCTGACTGGTGTGAAGTGGTATCTCAATGAGGTTTTGATTTGGATTTCCCTTTGGCCAAGAGATGCTGAGCACTTTTTCATGTGTCTGTTGGCCATTTGGATGTCTTCTTTGGAAAAATGTCTGTTCATGTCTTCGGCCCATTTCTTGATTGGATCATTTGTTCTTTGGGTGTTGAGTTTGATAAGTTCTTTATAGATTTTGGATATTAGCCCTTTAACTGATATGTCATTTGCAAATGTCTTCTCCCATTCTGTCGGTTGTCTTTTGGTTTTGTTGACTGTTTCTTTTGCTGTGCAAAAGCTTTTTATCCTGATGAAGTCCCAATAGTTCATTTTTGCCCTTGCTTCCCTTCCCTTGGCCATGTTTCTAGGAAGAAGTTGCTGCGGCTGAGGTCAAAGAGGTTGCTGCCTGTGTTCTCCTTTAGGATTTTGATGGACTCCTGTCTCACATTGAGGTCTTGCAACCATTTTGAGTCTATTTTTGTGTGTGGTGTAAGGAAATGGTCCAGTTTCATTCTCTGCATGTGGCTGTCAATTTTCCCAACACCATTTGTTGAAGAGACTGTCTTTTTTCCATTGGACATTCTTTCTTGCTTTGTCAAAGATTAGTTGACCATAGAGTTGAGGGTCCATTTCTGGGCTCTCTATTCTGTTCCATTGATCTATGTGTCTGTTATTGTGCCACTACCATACAGTCTTGCTGATGACAGCTTTGTAATAGAGCTGGAAGTCCAGAATTGTGATGACACCAGCTTTGCTTTGCTTTTTCAACATTCCTCTGGTTATTCGAGGTCTTTTCTGGTTCCATACAAATTTTAGGATTATTTGTTCCATTTCTTTGAAAAAAGTGCATGGTATTTTGACAGGGATTGCACTAAATGTGTATATTGCTCTAGGTAGCATTGACATCTTCACAATATTTCTTCTTCCAATCCATGAGCATGGAACGTTTTTCCATTTCTTTGTGTCTTCCTCAATTTCTTTCATGAGTATTCTATAGTTTTCTGAGTACAGATCCTTTGCCAATTTGGTTAGATTTATTCCTAGGTATCTTATGGTTTTGGGTGCAATTGTAAATGGGATCGACTCCTTAATTTCTCTTTCTTCTGTTTTGTTGTTGGTGTATAGGAATGCCACTGATTTCTGTGCATTGATTTTATATCCTGCCACTTGACTGAATTCCTTTATGAGTTCTAGCAGTTTGGGGGTGGAGTCTTTTGGGTTTTCCACATGAAGTATCATATCATCTGCAAAGAGTGAGAGTTTGACTTCTTCTTTGCCGATTTGGATGCCTTTGATTTCTTTTTCTTGTCTGATTGCTGTGGTTAGGACTTCAAGTACTATGTTGAATAGCAGTGGTGATAGTGGACATCCCTGCCACATTCCTGACCTTAGGGGGAAAGCTCTCAGTTTTTTCCCCATTGAGAATGATATTCGCTGTGGGTTTTTCTTAGATGGCTTTTATGATATTGAGGTATGTACCCTCTATGCCTATACTCTGAAGAGTTTTGATCAAGAAAGGATGCTGTACTTTGTAAAATGCTTTTTCGGCATCTATGGAGAGAATCATATGATTCTTGTTCTTTCTCTTGTTAATGTATTGTATCACGTTGATTGATTTGTGGATGTTGAACCAACCTTGCAGCCCAGGGATCACTCCCACTTGGTCGTGGTGAATAATCCTTTTAATGTACTGTTGGATCCCATTGGCTAGTATTTTGGTGAGAATTTTTGCATCCATGTTCATCAAGGATATTGGTCTGTAATTCTCCCTTTTGATGGGGTCTTTGTCTGGTTTGGGGATTAAGGTAATGGTGGCCTCATAAAATGAGTTTGGAAGTTTTCCTTCCATTTCTATTTTTTGGAACACTTTCAGAAGAATGGGTATTAATTCTTCTTTAAATGTTTGGTAGAATTCCCATGGGAAGCCATCTGGCCCTGGGCTTTTGTTTGTTGGGAGATTTTTGATGACTGCTTCAATTTCTTTAGTGGTTGTATGTCTGTTCTGGTTTTCTGTTTTTTCCTGGTTCAGTTTTGGTAGTTGATTCATCTCTAGGAATGCATCCATTTCTTCAGGTTATCTAATTTGCTGGCATAGAGTTGCTCATAATATGTTCTTATAATTGTTTGTATTTCTTTAGTGTTGGTTGTGATGTCTCCTCTTTCATTCATGATTTTGTTGATTGGGTCATTTCTATATTCTTTTTGTTAAGTCTGGCCAGGGGTTTATCAATCTTGTTAATTCTTTCAAAGAACCAGCTCCTAGTTTCGTTGATCTGTTCTACTGTTCTTTTGGTTTCTATTTCATTGATTTCTGCTCTGATCTTTTTTATTTCTCTTCTCCTGCTGGGTTTAGGCTTTATTTGCTGTTTTTTCTCCAGCTCCTTTAGGTGTAGGGTTAGGTTGTGTATTTGAGACCTTTCTTGTTTCTTGAGAAAGGCTTGTATTGTTATATACTTTCTTCTTAGGACTGCCTTTGCTGCAGCCCAAAGATTTTGAACAATTGTGTTTTCATTTTCATTGGTTTCCATGAATTTCTTTAATTCTTCTTTAATTTCCTGGTTGACCCATTCATTCTTCAGTAGGATGCTCTTTAGTCTCCATGTATTTGAGTTCTTTCTGACTTTCCTCTTATGACTGAGTTCTAGTTTCAAAGCATTGTGGTCCAAAAATAGGCAGAGAATGATCCCAATCTTTTGGTACCAGTTGAGACCTGATTTGTGACCTAGGATGTGATCTATTCTGGAGAATGTTCCATGGGCACTAGGAGAAGAATGTGTATTCCGTTGCTTTGGGATGGAATGTTCTGAATATGTCTGTGAAGTCCATTTGGTCCAGTATGTCATTTAAAGTCTTCATTTCCTTGTTGATCTTTTGCATAGATGATCTGTCCATTTCAGTGACGGGGGTGTTAAAGTCCCCCACTATTATTGTACTGTTGTCAGTGTGTTTCTTTTTGTTAATTGGCTTATATAATTGGCTGCTCCCATGTTAGGGGCATAGATACTTACAATTGTTAGATCTTCTTGTTGGATAGACCCTTTAGGTAGGATATAGTGTCCTTCCTCATCTCTTATTACAGTCTTTGGTTTAAAATCTAATTTGTCTGATCTAAGGATTGCCACCCCAGCTTTCTTTTGGTGTCCATTAGCATCGTAAATGGATTTCCACCCCCTCACTTTCAATCTGGGGGTGTCTTTGGGCCTAAAATGAGTCTCTGGCAGACTGCATATTGATGGGTCTTGTTTTTTAATCCAATCTGATAGCCTGTGTCTTTTGATTGGGGCATTTAGCCCGTTTACATTCAGGGTAACTATTGAAAGATATGAATTTAGTGCCACTGTATTGCCTGTAAGGTGACTGTTACTGTATATTGTCTGTGTTCCTTTCTGGTCTATGTGGCTTTTAGGCTCTCTCTTTGCTTTGAGGACCCCTTTCAATATTTCTTGTAGGGCTGGTTTCGTGTTTGCAAATTCCTTTAGTTTCTGTTTGTCCTGGAAGATTTTTATCTCTCCTTCTATTTTCAATGACAGCCTAGCTGGATAGAGTATTCTAGGCTGCATATTTTTCTCATTTAGTGCTCTGAATATATCATGCCAGTCCTTTCTGGCCTGCCAGGTCTCTGTGGATAGGTCTGTTGCCAATCTAATGTTTCTACCATTGTATGTTACAGATCTCTTCTCCCAAGCTGCTTTCAGGATTTTCTCTTTGTCTCTGAGACTCGTAAGTTTTACTATTAGATGTCCGGGTGTTGACCTATTTTTATTGATTTTGAGAGGGGTTCTCTGTGCCTCCTGGATTTTGATGCCTGTTTCCTTCCCCAAATTAGGGAAGTTCTTTGCTATAATTTGCTCCAATATACCTTCTGCTCCTCTCTCTCTTTCTTCTTCTTCTGAGATCCCAATTATTCTAATGTGTTTTGTCTTATGGTATCGCTTATCTCTCGAATTCTGCCCTCGTGATCCAGTAGTTGTTTATCTCTCTTTTTCTCAGCTTCTTGATTTTCCATCATTTGGTCTTCTATATCACTGATTCTCTCTTCTGCCTCATTTATCCTAGCAGTTAGTGCCCCCATTTTTATTGCACCTCATTAATAGCCTTTTTGATTTTAGCTTGGTTAGATTTTAGTTCTTTTCTTTCTCCAGGAAGGGTTTCTCTAATAACTTCTGTGCTTTTTTCGAGCCCAGCTAGAATCTTTAAAATCATGATTCTGAACTCTAGGTCCAACATCGTACTAATGTCCATATTGAGTAGGTCCCTGGCAGTCGGTACTACCTCTTGTTCTTTTTTTGAGGTGATTTTTTCCATATTGTCATTTTGTTCAGAGGAGAATAGATGAGTGAGAGAACAAAATGCTAACAGGTAACAGTGTCCCCAGAAAATATACTCTAAACAAATCAGAAAAGACCTGAAACCAGGGGAAAAGAAAGGGAAAGAGAGAGAAAAGAAAAAGAAAAAAAAAGAAAAAGAAGAAGATAAAAACAAACGAAAACAGAACAAAACAAAAAAAACAGAATATGATAAAATATGATCAGGCTGGTGCATAGATCGGTGCCACACACTAGATTTGGGTGTATTTTGGTCTGTTAGATGAAAGTGCCTCCCAAATTTTTAAAGAAAGAAAAACTTATATATGTGCAAAAATAAGGGTTGATATGATGAAGGGATGGAATATGACTGTAAAGATGAAAGTTATAAAAAATATTAAAGAAGGAATTGATAAGATAAGAAGTTGTTTGGAAAAAGAAAGAAGAGCATTTAAAAAAAATGGGGGGAGAGAATGTGATCAGGCAGGAGACTAGAACAAAGCCATACACTAAAGATTTAGGGTATATTTTGATCTGTTAGAAGAAACTATATCTCAAACGTTTAAAAGAGAGAACAACATATATATATGCCAAAAATAAGGGTAACTACTATGAAAGGATAGAATATGACTCTAAAAATGAAAAATAAAAATGTTTTTTAAAAAAGGGATTGATAAGATGTTGGTTGAAAAAGGGAAAAAGAAAAATTAAAAAAAAAAGACAGTTAAAAAAATTAACTTGGAAAGACTAAAGAATCATGGTAAAAAAGCCATGGATTCTATGTGCAGTATTCCCCTAGCTCTCGAGTTCTGCTGTTCTCATTGATCGGTAAACTTGGTCTTGGCTGGCTGTCCTTGCTGATCTTCTGGGGGAGGGGCCTGTTGCCATGGTTCCCAAATGTCTTTGCTGGAGGTGGAATTGCCCCACTCTTGCCCAGTCCGGGCTAAGTAATCTGCTCGGGTTTGCTCTCAGGAGCTTTTGTTCCCTGCAAAGTCTCCATACAGCTTTGGAGGCTGATAGTGAAAATGGCGGCCTCCCAATCTCTGCCCCAGAGGAGCCGAGAACTCGGGGCCCCGCTCCTCAGTGAGCCCTCAGAGAAAAGCAGTCAGTCACTCCCGTCTACCCAGTCTCCAGCCACACCCGTGCTCACCTGGCCTGTGACTGAGCATTTCTATCTCTGGCACCCAACCCCGTGTGGAGTCTCCAAACCCAGCAGATCCCTGTAGTGTGCTCCTGCACCTCTCCTCCCGGGGGAAGAAGGGGAGTCTCCCCGGATCTGCCACTTGTTGGGTCCCTGCTGGAGGAGCAGTGGCCCGACTGTGCCGGGGATCACGGTATATGGCAACCCCGAGCTGAGAGCCCACTCCTCGGCTCTATCTCTGCAGCCAGCTTCCCCGCTCCGATACCTGGGAGCTCTACCACACTCAGGGACCCCTGGTCTTTCTGTGACCCCGAGGGTCCTGAGACCACACTGTCCCGCAAGGGTTCCACCCCCCGCTTAGCCACTGGAGTGACATCCCTCAGCGGAGCAGACTTCTAAATGTTCTGATTTTGTGCTCCGCGGCTCTATCACTTGCCAGAAGCGGCTGACGGAGGCCCCTCCCCCGCCGTCTATCCTCCCGAATATCACCTCAGATTCACTTCTCTGCATGTCCTACCTTCCAGAAAGTGGTCGCTTTTCTGTTCAGAGAGTTGTTGCTATTCTTTTCTTTGATCTCCTGTTGAGTTCGTAGGTGTTCAGAATGGTTTGATCCCTATCCAGCTGAATTCCTGAGACCTGAGGAAATCCAGGTCTCCTACTCCTCTGCCATCTTGCTCCTGTTCAGAAACTTTATTTTGATGTAGTCCCAGTAGTTTATTTTTCCTTTTATTTCCCTTGCCTCTGGAGACATATCTAGAGGGAATTTGCTACAGCTGATAATATATTGACATTTTTGGTTTCAAGCTCTTGCTTTGGTTGCCAGCTGGACACATCAGAATGGTGCTATTAGGAAGCACTTGTGCACCTTCTCTGCTATGACTGTAGCTCCTGTGTTATCATTCCTTTTCAAATAATATTGCCAAATATGGCATCCAGTACATAAAACTAAATTTCAGAGTTCATAAAACATGGAGTCATTCTTTCTTTCTTTCTTTCTTTCTTTCTTTTTTTTTTAGGGCTTCCTTGTGCACCACCAGAATATGTGGTTCTACATAGTATTCCACCTCGCAAATCAGACACTTACCAGTATGGAGAAGAAATAGTGTATGAATGTGTCGAAGGTTTTGGGATTAATGGATCTGCATCTATAAAATGTTTAGGAGGAAAATGGTCCCATCCACCAAAATGCATAAGTATAGTGCATTTAATTTTACTCTAAGGTTGATCAATATTCTTAATTCAGAGGATAAATGGTACAAATATGAAACCAGACAGTAATTCTAGAATTTAACAAGGTATCTCTGGAAAGTTGTGGAGTCTGGTAGAGAACTAATAACCCTAGGAATAATAAAATTGTGACAGCATGAGCCCAAATTATTTCACTTTCATGTTGCTTTGTGTGCACATTCAACAACCTCTGATAAATGTCCTCAGAGTCCTCATCTCCATTCCTGGACCACAGCTGGTCCCTGCTCAGTGATCTCATCATTATTCAATTTACTGTTAGTTTATCAGTTATCTCCTTATAAGTATACAGTTTTCTAAGATATTTGACATAATTAAAAGTAACAGATTTTGACAGAAGCAAAAAATACAAATACATACATAATGTAGGTGGCTTGTATGGGCAAAAAAGAATTTGAATGGAAGAAGTGTGATATCAAGCATTACATGTATCCCTATGTTTTCAGGCTTCCAACATCATCATCCCCACCTTTTACTTTTGATAAACATAGGACTACTCAATATAATTAAATCAGAAGACTTCTAACACATTTTTTCAACTTATAACAGTGCTCATTGGTTTGATGTGTACCTATTACTCTACATTATAGTTATTGGTCAGTATGTATTTTAAAAGATTTACTGAACAAGTACATATTCTTTTCTTTCAGAAACAGACTGTTTTGGCTTACCCGATTTTGGTAATGCCATACCCATAGGCCCAATGAAGGAATCATATAAGTCAGAAGAAAAAGTGACTTATAAATGTCCAAAATATTACGAATTGGATGGACCCAATTTTGTACAGTGTATTAAGAGCCAATGGATAGGAAAGCCAACATGCAAAGGTACTTCAATAAAATTTTAGAATCTATTTATCAAAATGCCTTAAGTAATATAATATAGAATTCCCTCTAACATCATTTAAACAATGGACATAGATTATTTTTTAGGCCAGGTCAAAGAAGGTTTATACTTTAACATAAAGGGATGAAATGGTGTACTCAGTTGTTAATCTTAAAGCCCAACGGTTCTCAAACTATGGTCTCTGGAATAACAGCATCAGCATCTTCTGGGAAATTGTTAGAAATGCAAATGTAAATTCACTGGCTCACTCAGACCTGTTGAGTCAAAAACTCTGAGGCTGCAACCCTGAAATTGTCTTAACAATTTCCAAGGGATTTGATGTATACTCCAGTTTAGGAACCATAGCCAGAGGCTATTACCTTTACATCCACCTGAATCTCACTGGTGAATTATACATTACTCATTGAAATGTCTTTAAGAATTTGCAAAAAAAAGGGGGGGGGCACCTGGGTGGCTCAGTTGGTTAAGCGACTGCCTTCAGCTCAGGTCATGATCCCAGGGTCCTGGGATCGAGCCCCACATCAGGCTCCCTGCTCAGTGGGAAGCCTGCTTCTCCCTCTCCCACTCCCCCTGCTTGTATTCCCTCTCTCGCTGTCTCTCTCTCTCTGTCAATTAAATAAATAAATTAAATCTTTAAAAAAAATTTGCAAAAAAAATTATTAAAGAGTGTTCTTATAAATTATACATTTATTGTTCTGTTATTTTTCCACATCTCCTGTTTGGATCCTCAGTTAATCATCTTTCCTTCAACTATAGTATTCTTCAAAGTATGTTAATTCCTCATTTATTCTCTAAGAAAGTGCATACTGTGTTTATTTTTCTAAGGTCCTAAAATTACATTCATAAACAGGATGATTGTAAGCCAAAATCTGACATCAAATAATCTTTTTTTATTATTGTCTTGTGGTTTATAAGTTTATATTGAATTTATGTAATTTGTAATATTGATTTTACTAAAAAAGGGAAATGTCCAGAAAAACTCTCATTTTCAAAGAAGCTTAAATCTTATCAAAAGATACTGCTTTATCTCTCTTTCTTCAATCCTATATGTAAATTTCTTAAAATTAACTCTCTTTCATGACAGATGAACTGTTGATTTTAAATCCCCCTTCAGATATATTTGGAATCCTGTTCGTTGATTTGCTACTCAAAATGATCATTATGTTAGAGATGCTACTTTTTTCTTTCTATTCAGATATTTCCTGTGAGAATCCACCCAAAGTGAAAAATGCTATTATACTAAGTGAGAAGCCTACTTATCTACCTGGTCAGAGCGCCCGTTATGAATGCATCAAACCTTTTGAACTGTTTGGGGAAGTAGAAGTAATATGTTTAAATGGGACCTGGACACAACCCCCTCAGTGTGCAGGTAAAGTATCTTATTTCCCCTCAAATTTTAGAGAATATATTAAGGACTGGATATGTCAATATAAATATATAATGACATAGTTCTTATGGAATCTTTTTTTTATCTCAAATAAAATGATGGTGCTTAAAATCCAATTTTTTCTTTTTGTGGACTGCATAGTGATATCTATTTATTTTATGAAAGAATTGGCCAGATTAGGACAGTTGGAATCATGGAAAATTCTCTTTTTTTTTAATTTTTATTTTTAGAGAGAGAGAGTGTGAGCATGAGTGCGAGCAGTGGGGGGAGGGGCAGAGGGAAGGGAGAGAGAGAATCTTTAGCAGACACCACACTGAGCATGGAGCCTGCTGTGGGGATCGATCTCACAACCCTGAGATCATGACCTGAGCAGAAATCAAGAGTCAGACATTTAATCGACTGAGCCACCAGGCACCCAGATCTTAAGCATTAAGATACTTAGTTATTTCCTGAGGAATAAATGTATTAAAGATATGGGGGGGGGGGCTGAGTGGCTCAGTCAGAGCAGAACCTGCTTCCCCCTCTGTCTGCTGCTCCCCCTGCTTGTGCTCTCTCTCTCTCTCTCTGACAAATAAATAAAATCTTTTTTTTTAAATGATATACTGAGGACATTTGACAGCTCTATGAAATTTCACTTTGAGACACACAATCAACAACTGGGGCATGTTCATAGAATCTGATATAAATTTGGGCTTCTTCAGCATGTGGACTATATAAAGGTAAGTTACTAGCTGAGCTCAACCAGAGAATTAGTGTATATAGAAAAAAAGTCTGAGAACTTGGTCATAGGACACTCCAGTAATTAGAGTTTAGGAAATAAGAGGACCCAACAAAGGAGATATTATAGCTGCTTGTTTGTCAAATCAGCTTTTGCCCGGCATATATATTTTCCAATCTTTTACTTTGAGCCCACCTGTTTTCATGTTGAAGTTAGTTTCTTTTAGTTGCCATATAGTCCGCTCTTGTTTATGTATCCATTCTGCCATTTTCAGTCTTTTAACTGAAATATTTAAGCCACTTACACTTAAAATAATTATTGATAGATTAGGGGCTGTGTCAGCCATTTTATTATTTGTCTTCCATTTCTTTCCTCTATTTCTCACTCCCATTCTTTTTTGGCTGTGCCTGCGGACTTTTGGAACATTTTAAAATAATTTTATTTTGATATGTCTTTGTTGTTTTGGAGCATTTCTCTTTGTATAGCTTTATCCGTGGTTGCTCAAGGTATTAAGATGCACATAATGCTTGTCACCTTCCCCCCACCCCCGTTTTGACATTTTACCACTTCAGGTGAAATGAGGAAACCTTACTTCCACTTAGGTCCATTCACCCTTCCACATTTTATTTTATTTTATTTATTATTTATTTATTGATAGAAAGAGAGAGAGAGAGTGAGTGGAGTGGCAGAAGGAGAGGGAGAGAGAAAATCTTAAGCAGACTCCACACCCAGTTTGGAGCCTGACACAGGGCTCAGTCTCACAACCCTGAGATCATGACCTGAGCTAAAGTCAAGAGTGGACACTTAACCAACTGACTGAGCCTCCCAGGCGCCCCTACCTTCCCCACATTTCAAACATATGTTTCTTAAGTATTTCTTCTACATATACTGAACACCATATCAAATGATATAATGTTTCACAAACATCAAACATAACAAACTCCTTAGGAAAAAAGAGTCCATTATATTTACCCTTATTTTTTCAGTCCATTGTTTGTTTGTTTTTTTCCTTCATGAAGTCTCAATCCTCTCTCTGTTATCTTTTCCCTGATATTTGAAGAATTCCTTTAGCAATCCTTTAAAGATAGATAGATCTGCTGGAGATAAATGTTCTGTTTTCCTTTGTCTCAGAATATCTTCTTTTCTCCCTTAAACCCTAGAGGATAGAATCACGGTATATAGCACTCAGGGCTGACGGTTCTTTTCTTCCAGCACTTGAAAAATGTTGTCACTTCTTTCTGGCTTGATGGTCACAGATGAGAACCCCACTAACATTTGAATCCTTTTGCCCTTAGAAGTTTGCATAATTTCTATGTAGCTGCTTTTGAGATTTTTTTCTTTCTCTTTAGCTTTCCTCAGTTGAATGTGGCTTATCTTGGCATGAATTTCTTTGGGTTTGTCCTGTTTGGCTTTTTCAATATGAATGTTTATGCCTTGTGCCCAATTTGGGAAATTTTCAGTCAGTATTTTTAGAAGTTTTTTTGGTTTTGTTTTTAGTCTATTTTCAAAGTGAGTAATTTGTATTCTGTATGCAAGTTTATTTATCCTTCTGTCATCTGTAATCCGTGATTGAGCCCATCCAGTGAGGTTTTTGTTTTAAATTCCATTATTATATTTTTTAGTTCTATAATTCCCACTGGAATTTTAAAAACCATCGTCAAATAATTCCAGTATCTGTGTCAAAGACGTGTTGTGATCTGTTGATTGTCTTTTCTCTTTTGAGATTTTCCTGGTCCTTGGTATGATGAGTGATTTCCAATTGTGTTCTAGACATTTCGGGTGTTGTGTTAAGATTCTGGATTTTATTGAAATCTCTTATTTACCAGGCCTCCACTACTGCAGAGTGCAAGTCCAGGCTTCCCACTTGGCCTCCACTGACACCATGGAAAGGGGAGAGGTGTCTTGTTTCCTGACTGTGGATAGAAGTCTAGGTCCCACCCTTAACCTCTGTTGATCACTGTTGGTCTCTGATCAACGTGGGGAGAGAGTTGGTCAAGGTTTCTTCTGTTTTTCAGGAGTAATTCAACTATTGTAAAAAGAAATATTTCTGTCTTCCTAGAATACTCCTTTCCTGAGCCTTTGGCTAACGAGAGCAGACAATTCTTGGAACTTTTTTTTTTCCCTGAACTTGATATCATTTCTGGGTTCCAGTCTTCTTCAGTGCCCAGTCCAGGATCCACAGGAGGCAACATGAAAACCCAAACAACTCACTGCAGTATAATTCCTTGAATACCAAGCCTCTGATCAGATCGACGTCTTCTCTACATCCTTCACCATCTCTTTTGTTGGTTTTTATATTTTTAGTCATACTGAGAAGGAATAAGCAGAAAGGTCTCTACCTCATCATGTCCAGAACAGGAAGCCAGCAATTCTCTTTCCCATTATACAAATGTGTAATTCTTTGACTTTAATTAAAGAAGTTGATGTTCCCTTTATAAAGTAAATGAAAATCAATAAGCAATAACTAGAGATCCAATAGACACTGCAGTATGTTGTATGTAACAAGAAAGTTTCTTTGTTTCCATTAGCTATCCATCTGTCCAGTATTTATTCAGTAAGAAAAACATTTTTTAACACCAGAATACGTAAAGCAGATATATTTGTTAATGCTTCATGTGTGCTTTCATGTGGGATAAAAGGAAAGCCTTAGAATTGTAATTCTCAGTTTAAGTGATTAAAATTTCTTCAGTGGGGGTGCGTGGGTGGCTCAGTTGGCTAAGCGTCTGCCTTTGGCTCAGGTCATGATCCCAGGGCTCTCTGCTCAGCGGGGAATCTGCTTCTCCCTTTGCCTCTCCCTCTGGGCTTGTGCTCTCTCTCTCGCTGACTCTCTCTCAAATAAATAAATATTTATTTATTTGTCAGAGAGAGAGAGGGAGAGCACAAGCAGGGGAAGCTGTAGGCAGAGGGAGAAGCAGGCTCCCTGCTGAGCAAGGAGCCAATGTGGGTCTTGATCCCAGGACCCTAGGATCACAACCCGAGCCGATGGCAGATGCTTAAGTGACTGAGCCACTCAGGTGTCCCAAATAAAATCTTTAAAAAAATAAAATAAAATAAAATTTCTTCAGTGAATCCTTTCTGTCAACAGAAATCACAAGCCTTGATATTGCATATTGTGCTATATTTTTATTTGCTTTATTTTAACCTGTTTTTCAATAAATCAAATAAATATTTTTTTTAGATCCTAAAGGAAAATGTGGGCCTCCTCCACCTATTGACAATGGAGACATTACCTCATTCCCATCATCAACATATGCTCCGGGATCATCAGTAGAGTACAAATGCCAGTCCTTCTATGTACTTCAGGGATACAAGACCATAAGATGTAGAAATGGACAGTGGTCAACCCCACCAAAATGCTTAGGTAAATATTTCAATATTCTCATGGATCCTGGGAAAATCAGTATAATAGATGTTTTGCTGTTATTAATAGAATGTTCATGGATTAACAAACATTTGTTGAATGCTGACTATCAAATACTAATGTGTGAAGAAAAAAACCTGGAAAAAAACTCTTGCTCTAGCAAAATATCATTTAATGAAAGGATTTGATTTCTTCATGTTAAAATTGACATTATGAATCTTTGATTAAAACATTTAATTATCACACCTTAAACATAGTACCTCATTTTACATCATTAATCATTTAAAGTGATTTAAATTGACACAATGGATTTTCAATGAACTGGTTTGGAAAAGGTTTTGAAAATGAAGCCCTGGGCCAGTATAGAAGATTCTACTTGAAAGTCTGAAATTCTGGGGCGCCTGGGTGGTTAAGCATGTGCTTTCAGCTCAGTTCATGATCCCAGGGTCCTGGGATGGAGCACCGCGTCAGGCTCCCTGCTCAGCAGAGAGTCTGCTTTTCTCTCTCCCTCTGCTGCTCCACCTGCTTGTGTGCTCACTCTCTCTCTGTCAAATAAATAAATAAAATCTTTTAAAAAAAGTCTGAAATTCTGTTTTCAATGTTTTATATTCTTTTTTTTTATCTTCAGAGATCTGTACAATATCAGAAGACATCATGAGAACACATAATATACGATTTCGATGGTCTTCTGAGCCAAAACTTTATTCTAAAACGAGGGATGTTATTGAATTTGAATGTATCCCTGGACATCATAAAAAGACCCCACTGCATACATTCCGAGCCACCTGTCGGGAAGGGAAACTGACGTATCCTCAATGTTGGTAATACAGTGGTGAAGATGCAGTCCTAAAATTAAAATATACATTTAGTCAGAATTTTTCATTATCAATCCAATTCTCAGTTTATTTTGTCAAATATTGTGTAACTCATTTATATTCATAAATCAGAAGTTGTATTAAATATTATGTGGATGATGTAATTATAATCAGAGAGATGAATAAATCACTTCTTAAAAGTGCCTCATTAAAACTTGGCAAACCAAAATGCTTTGTGTCCCACTCATAAAATATCTATGGCAAGAAATTAGATTCAATCACTCCAGTGCCTACTTCCATCCATCTTTCCCTCTAACTTTCTCATACCTTCTTCCATAACTTCTGGGGCTGCCTGAGACTCTCCATTTCAGAAGAAATGGTTGAAAATGCTTTTCTCCATCTTTAATACAATTTTACTTCAAAAATACATAAAAACATAACTATGTCATACCTATGTGAGTAATAAGATATAAGTAGTTATTATTAGCCTTTGCTTATCTACCAGATATAAGTGGTTATTATCTACTTTTGCTTATCTACCAAATGATGAAATGCAAGATATTCTACAAGATGACTATCTAGCACACATAAAAATTCAAACAAATCATAAAGAGAAATTAGAATCTAATTGGGTACATACCTGTCATAACACAACATGAAAAATAACAAAAAAATCTGATATCAAGTATAAACACACACATGCACACACACACACAAATACATAGTATGCTTTGACCACACATAAATGTGTATAGAACAAAGATTGTCAGGAAGTACAATAAAATATTTATAATAACTACAGTTGAATTTAGAGATGCTAGGGGTAAGAGTTGGTGGTTAAGTCCTTAAGGCTCACCTGTATTTTCCATGTTTTCTGTCTTTAATATGTATCAGCTTTGAACCACAATAAAGGTGGTTATTTTAATGGGGTGCCTGGCAGGCTCATCCGGTGGAGTGTGCTCACGATCTCAGGGTCATGAGTACAAGCTCCACATTGGGTGTAGAGATTACTTAAATATGTAAATAAATGTTTTAAAAAATAAAATAAAGATATATTAAAAGTAAGGCAATATATGTTGAGAATTATGAGGACCTCTTTGGTAATGATCTTCAAATCTAATGACATCTTCATGATTTTTCTGCTATAGTGTGTTTTGGAAACATTCAACCACAAGAGACTGAAATATGATTTTTATGTTCATACATTTCAAACGTAATTAGTTAAAATCAGTTGACTGTAAACATTTTTAACTTCTACAAAAACATGAAAACTTTAAGATGAAAATAAAGATATAATTAAGGTAAATATATTTTAAGGTGATATCTTGTTACTTCATTTTGCATCAAATCAAGTGGCATTCTTAGAATGAATAACCTGGTTGTCTCTAATGGAGTCAGTTTATCTAAATCTGAATCACAAGTGACAGCTAGTTTTCTCATGTTTAAAGGATATTGTTACAATTGGCAAGTTATCTTTGCTGTTAATATTGGTATATATACTATTTCTCCAAAACCTTTCACCGAATGCTTGTGGAATCTATTTAGGACACTTAACCTGTAACCAGTATAGCCTATAACTAATTGTTTTCATTGTTGGCTGCAAAATAGTGATTTTTAAGACAAATTCTATTCTTTTTCTGCACTTACTGTCATTCTTGTGTAAAGGTGAGTGTTAATTTGCCAACTCCTTAAAACCTTTACCTAAAAAGATTTAGTAAATCTTTATTTTTGCTCTTTAATTTCCAATTTTTGGAATAAGGACTTGATGATAGTGACCTGTGATGGCTTTAAAGATTTTTTTCTTGGGGGAGGAGCAAGATGGCAGAGGAGGAGGAGACCTAAATTTCATCTGGTCCCAGGAATTCAGCTAGATAGGGTTCAAACCATTCAGAACACCTACGAACTCAACAGGGGATCGAGGAAAAGAATAGCAGCAACTCTCTGAACAGAAAAGGGACCACTTTCTGGAAGGTAGGACATGCGGAGAAGTGAATCTGAGGCGATATTCAGGAAGATAGACGGTGGGGGAGGGGGTCTCCATCGGTCGGTTCTGGCAAATGATAGAGCCACGGAGTACAAAATCAGAACTTTTAGAAGTCGGCTCCACTGAGGGAACGTCGCTCCAGTGGCTAAGCAGGGCGTGGAACCCTCGTGGGACAGTGTGGTCTCAGGACCCTCGGGGTCACAGAAAGACCGGGAGTGCCTGAGTGTGGCAGAGCTCCCAGGTATTGGAGCAGGGAAGCCGGCTGCAGAGACAAGAGAGGAGGCGCGGGCTCTCAGCTCGGGGTTGCCATAAACCATGATCCGTGGCTCAGTCGGGCCACTGCTCCTCCAGCAGGGACCCAACAAGCAGCAGATCCGGGGAGACTCCCCTTCCTCCCCTGGGAGGAGTGGCACAGGAGCACTCTGGAGCACTTTGGAGACTCCACACCGAGTCGGGTGCCAGAGATAGAAATGCTTGGTCACAGGCCGGGTGAGCACGGAGTGCTGCTGGAGACCAGGGAGACGGGAGTGACTGACTGCTTTTCTCTAGGGGCTCACTGAGGAGAGGGGCCCGGAGTTCTCAGCTCCTCTGGGGTGGAGATTGGGAGGCCTTCATTTTCACTCTTGTCCTCCAAAGCTGTACAGAAAGCTTGCAGGGAACAAAAGCTCCGGAGAGCAAACCCCAGCAGATTACTTAGCCTGCCCCAGCAAGGGTGGGGCAATTCCACCTCCAGCAAAGACATTTGGGAACCATGGCAACAGGCCCCTCCCCCAGAAGATCAGGAAGAACAGCCAGCCAAGACCAAGTTTACTGATCAATGAGAATGGCAGAACTCCAGCACTAGGGGAATACTGCACATAGAATTCATGGCTTTTTTACCATGATGCTTTAGTCTTTCAAAGTTAATTTTTTTTTAATTTTCTTTTTCTTTTTTTTTTTGAATTTTTCTTTTTCCCTTTTTCAACCAACATCTTATCAATCCCTTTTTTAAAAAATCTTTTTTATTTTTCATTTTTAGAGTCATATTCTATCCCTTCATAGTAGTTAACCTTATTTTAGGTATATATGTATAAGTTGTTCTTTCTTTATAATTTTGGGATACAGTTTCTTCTAACAGACCAAAATATACCCTAAATCTCTAGTGTATGGCTTTGTTCTAGTCCCCTGCCTGATCACATTCTCTCCCTTTTTTTTAATCCTCTTATTTCTTTTTTCAACCAGTTTCTTATCTTATCAATTCCTTTTATAAAATCTTTTATAATTTTCATCTTTACAGTCGTATTCCATCCCTTCATCATATTTACCCTTATTTTTGTACATATATAAGTTTTCCCTTCTTTAAAATTTTGGGAGGTACTTTCTTCTAACAGACCAAAATATGCTCAAAATCTAGTGTGTGGCACTGATCTATGCACGAGCCATATCATATTTGATCATATTCTGTTTTGCTTTTGTTTTGTTTTTTTTTATCTTTTTCTTTCGTTTTTTTTTTTCTTTTTTCTTTCTTTCCGTTTCTTTTCCCCCAGTTTCAGTTCTTTTCTGATTTGTTTAGTGTATATTTTTCTGGGGTCGTTACCCTATTAGCATTTTGTTCTTTCATTCATCTGTTCTCCTCTGGACAAAATGACAAGACAGAAAAAAATCACCTCAACAAAAAGAACAAGAGGCAGTACCGACTGCCAGGGACCTAATCAATACGGACATTAGTACAATGTCGGAACTAGAGTTCAGAATCACGATTTTAAAGATACTAGCTGGGCTTAAAAAAAGCATGGAAGTTATTACAGAAACCCTTTCTGGAGAAATAAAAGAACTAAAATCTAACCAAGTTGAAATCAAAAAGGGTGTTAATGAGGTGCAATCCAAAATGGAGGCTCTAACTGCTAGGATAAATGAGGCAGAAGAGAGAATTAGTAATATAGAAGACCAAATGATGGAGAATAAAGAAGCCGAGAAAAAGAGAGATAAACAACTACTGGATCACGAGGGCAGAATTCGAGAGATAAGCGATACCATAAGAAGAAACAATATTAGAATAATTGGGATCCCAGAAGAAAAAGAAAGAGAGAGAGTGGCAGAAGGTATATTGGAGGGGCACCTGGATGGCTCAGTTGGTTAAGCAACTCCCTTTGGCTCAGGTCATGATCCTGGGGTCTCAGGATTGAGTCCCGCATCAGGCTCCCTGCTCAGTGGGGAGTCAGCCTCTGCCTCTGACACTCTCTCCTCTCATGTTCTCTCTCTCATTCTCTCTCTCTCAGAGATAAATAAAATCTTAAAAAAAAGAAGAAGAAGAAGGTATATTGGAGCAAATTATAGCAGAGAAATTCCCTAATTTGGGGAAGGAAACAGGCATCAAAATCCAGGAGGCACAGAGAACCCCTCTCAAAATCAATAAAAATAGGTCAACACCCTGACATCTAATAGTAAAACTTACGAGTCTCAGAGACAAAGAGAAAATCCTGAAAGCAGCTCAGGAGAAGAGATCTGTGACCTACAATGAAACATAAGACATTAGATTGGCAACAGACCTATCCACAGAGACCTGGCAGGCCAGAAAGGACTGGCATGATATATTCAGAGCACTAAATGAGAAAAATATGCAGCCAAGAATACTATATCCAGCTAGGCTGTCATTGAAAATAGAAGGAGAGATAAAAAGCTTCCAGGACAAACAAAAATTAAAGAAATTTGCAAACACAAAAAGAGCCCTACAATAACTATAGAAAGGGGTCCTCTAAGCAAAGAGAGAGCCTAAAAGCAACATAGACCAGAAAGGAACACAGACAATACACAGTAACAGTCACCTTACAGGCAATACAATGGCACTAAATTCATATCTTTCAATAGTTACCCTGAATGTAAATGGGCTAAATGCCCCAATCAGAAAACACAGGGTATCAGATTGGATAAAAAAACAAGACCCATTGATATGCTGTCTGCAAGAGACTCATTTTAGACCCAAAGACACCCCCAGATTGAAAGTGAATGGGTGGAAAATCATTTACCATGCTAATGGACACCAAAAGAAAGCTGGGGTGTCAATCCTTAGATCAGACAAATTTTAAGAGATGAGGAAGGACACTATATTCTACTTAAAGTGTCTATCCAAGAAGAAGATCTAACAATTGTAAATATCTATGCCCCTAACATGGGAGCAGCCAATTATATAAGTCAATTAAAACAAAAACAAAGAAACACATCAACAACAATACAATAATAGTGGGGGACTTTAACACCCCTGTCACTGAAATGGACAGATCATCGAAGCAAAAGATCAATAAGGAAATAAAGACTTTAAATGACACACTGGACCAAATGGACTTCATAGATATATTCAGAACATTCCATCCCAAAGCAATGGAATACACATTCTTCTCCTAGTGCCCATGGAACATTCTCCAGAACAGATCACATCCTAGGTCACAAATCAGGTCTCAGCTGGTACCAAAAGATTAGAATCATTCCCTGCATATTTTCAGACCACAATGCTTTGAAACTAAAACTCAATAAAAAGAGGAAAGTCGGAAAGAACTCAAATACATGGAGGCTAAAGAGCATCCTACTAAAGAATGAATGGGTCAACCAGGAAATTAAAGAAGAATTTTAAAAATTCATGGAAACCAATGAAAATGAAAACACAACTGTTCAAAATCTTTGGGATGCAGCAAAGGCAGTCCTAAGAGGAAAGTATATAGCAATATAAGCCTTCCTCAAGAAACAAGAAAAGTCTCAAACACAACCTAACCCTACACCTAAAGGAGCTGGAGAAAGAACAGCAAATAAAGCCTAAACCCAGCAGGAGAAGAGAAATAATAAAGATCAGAGCAGAAATCAATGAAATAGAAACCAAAAGAACAGTAGAACAGATCAATGAAACTACGAGCTGGTTCTTTGAAAGTATTAATAAGATTGATAAACCCCTGGCCAGGCTTATCAAAAGAAAAAAGAAAGGACCCAAAGAAATAACATCACAAATGAAAAAGGAGAGATCACAAACAACACCAAAGAAATACAATTATAAGAACATATTAGGAGCAAATATATGCCAGCAAATTAGATAATCTGGAAGAAATGGATGCATTCCTAGAGATGTATAAACTACCAAAACAGAACCAGGAAGAAATAGAAAACCTGAACAGACCCATAACCACTAAGGAAATTGAAGCAGTCATCAAATATACCCTAACAAACAAGAGCCCAGGGCCAGATGGTTTCCCAGGGGAATTCTACCAAACATTTCAAGAGGAATTAATACCTATTCTTCTGAAACTGTTCCAAAAAATAGAAATGAGGCACCTGGGTGGCTCAGTTGGTTAAGCGACTGCCTTCGGCTCAGGTCATGATCCTGGAGTACCGGGATCGAGTCCCACATCAGGCTCCCTGCTCAGCGGGGAGTCTGCTTCTCCCTCTGACCCTCCCCCCCATGCTCTCTCTCTCTCATTCTCTCTCTCTCTCAAATAAATAAATAAAAAAAAATAGAAATGGAAGGAAAACTTCCAAACTCGTTTTTTGAGGTCACCATTACCTTGATCCCAAAACCAGACAAAGACACCATCAAAAAGGAGAATTATAGACCAATATTCCTGATGAACATGAATGTAAAAATTTTCAGCAAAACACTAGCCAATAGGATCCAACAGTACATTAAAAGGATTATTCACCAAGACGAAGTGGGATTTATCCCTGGGCTACAAGATTGCTTCAACATCCGCAATTCAATCAGTGTGATGCAATACATTAATAAAAGAAAGAACAAGAACCATATGATCCTCTCAATAGATGCAGAAAAAGCATTTGACAAAGTACAGCATCCTTTCTTGATCAAAACTCTTCAGAATATAGGGATAGAGGGTACATACCTTAATATCATAAAAGCCATCTATGAAAAACCCACAGCAAATATCACTCTCAATGGGGAAAAACTGAGAGCTTTCCCCCTAAGGTCAGGAATGCGGCAGGGATGTCCACTATCACCACTGCTATTCAACATAGTATTAGAAGTCCTAGCCACAGCAATCAGACAACCAAAAGGAATAAAAGACATCTGAATCGGCAAAGAAGAAGTCAAACTCTCACTGTTTGCAGATGATATGATACTTTATGTGGAAAACCCAAAAGACTCCACCCCAAAACTGCTAGAACTCATACAGGAATTCAGTAATGTGGCAGGATATAAAATCCATGCACAGAAATCAGTAGCATTCCTATACACCAACAACAAGACAGAAGAGAAATTAAGGAGTCGATCCCATTTACAATTGCACCCAAAACCATAAGATACCTAGGAATAAATCTAACCAAATTGGCAAAGGATCTGTACTCAGAAAACTATAAAGTACTCATGAAAGAAATTGAGGAAGACACAAAGAAATGGAAAAACGTTCCATGCTCAAGGATTGGAAGAACAAATATTGTGAAGGCATCAGTGCTACCTAGAGCAATCTACACATTCAATGCAATCCCTATCAAAATATCATTCGCTTTTTTCAAAGAAATGGAACAAATAATCCTAAAATTTGTATGGAACCAGAAAAGACCCTGAATAGCCAGAAGAATGTTGAAAAAGAAAAGCAAAGCTGGTGGCATCACAATTCGGACTTCTAGCTCTATGTCATCATCAAGACAGTATGGTCCTGGCACAAAAACAGACACATAGATCAATGGAACAGAATAGAGAGCCCAGAAATGGACCCTCAACTCTATGGTCAACTAATCTTCGACAAAGCATGAAGAATGTCCAATGGCAAAAAGAGAGTCTCTTCAACAAATGGTGTTGGGAAAATTGGACAGCCACATGCAGAAGAATTACACTGGACCATTTCCTTACACCACACACAAAAATAGACTCCAAATGGTTGAAAGACCTAAATGTGAGACAGGAGTCCATCAAAATCCTAAAGGAGAACATGGGCAGCAACCTCTTTGACCTCAGCCGCAGCAACTTCTTCCTAGAAGCATCACCAAAGGCAAGGGAAGCAAGGGCAAAAATGAACTCTTGGGACTTCATCAAGATAAAAAGCTTTTGCACAGCAAAAGAAACAGTCAACAAAACCAAAAGACAACCGACAGAATGGGAGAAGATATTTGCAAATGATATATCAGATAAAGGGCGAGTAATCAAAAATCTATAAAGAACTTATCAAATTCAACTCCCAAAAAACAAATGATCCAATCAAGAAATGGGCAGAAGACATGAACAGACATTTTTCCAAAGAAGACATCGAAATGGACAACAGACACATGAAAAAGTGTTACATTGCTCAGCAGCAGGGAAATCCAAATCAAAACCTCAATGAGATACCACCTCACACCAGTCAGAATGGCTAAAATTAAGAAGTCAGGAAATAACAGATGTTGACGGGGATGGGGAGACAGGGGAACCCTCCTACATTGTTGGTGGGAATGCAAGCTGGTACAGCCACTCTGGAAAACAGTATGGAGGTTCCTTAAAAAGTTGAAAATAGAGTTACCATACGACCCAGCAATTGTACTACTGAGTATTTACCCGAAAGATACAAATGTAGGGATCCGAAGGAGTACGTGCACCCCGATGTTTATAGCAGCAATGTCCACAACCAAACTGTGGAAAGAGCCAAGATGTCCATAGACAGATGAATGGATAAAGAAGAAGTGGTATATATATACAATGGAATATTATGCAGCCATCAAAAGGAATGAAATCTTGCCATTTGCAATGACGTGGATGGATCAGGAGGGTGTTATGCTGAGTGAAATAAGTCAATCAGAGAAAGACATGTATCATGTGATCTCACTGACATGAGGAATTCTAAATCTCAGGAAACGAATTGAGGGTTGCTGGAGTGGTGGGGGGGTGGGAGGGATGGGGTGGCTGGGTGATAGACATTGGGGAGTATATGTGCTATGGTTAGTGCTGTGAATTGTGTAAGACTGTTGAATCACAGACCTGTACCTCTGAAACAAATAATACATTATATGTTAAAAAAAAAAAAAAAAGAAGAAGAAGAAGATAGCAGGAAGGGAAGAATGAAGGGGGGACATCGGAGGGGGAGATGAACCATGAGAGACTATGGACTCTGAGAAACAAACTGAGGGTTCTAGAGGGGAGGGGGGTGTGGGTTGGGTTAGCCTGGTGATGAGTATTAAAGAGGGCATGTACTCAACGGAGCAGTGGGTGTTACACGCAAACAATGAATCATGGAACACTGCATCAAAAACTAATGCTGTAATGTATGCTGATTAATATAACATAATAAAATAAAAAGATTTTTTTCTTTTTTTTTAACGTTCTATCAGCATGGATTCATGAATTTTTATTTATTCAATTTGTTACAAACAATTATAGTCATTATTCTTTGAAGCTCAAATTATCCCAAATTTGGCTAGTGAGTGCCTCTTGAAACTGGCTCCTGATTGCTTTGTTATACCCTCTAGTCTTTGAGTGTTTTCATTTCTTTTTAGCACAACACAATGTTCCAGGCTCGCTGTATACTTCCCTGACCAACACCCATAATCATACAGCTTTCCAAAAAGGTCTGTTTCTTTTTATTGGGAAATAGTGTTTAGAACACAAGAATTGTGTTATTGGTACTAGATGGGAATGTTCAATACTGTTGAAAGTCATTAAATGTCTTTTTGCTTGTCAGAAATCTGAAATAGAAATGAAATTTAAAATTCATTGGCTCCTATTGGGTCTTACAATTCAGAGTTAAAAATAATACAGGGCTGGGGCGCCTGGGTGGCTCAGTTGGTTGGGCGACTGCCTTCGGCTCAGGTCATGATCCTGGAGTCCCGGGATCGAGTCCCGCATCGGGCTCCTTGCTCGGCAGGGAGTCTGCTTCTCCCTCTGACCCTCCCCCCTCTCATGTGCTCTCTCTCTCTCATTCTCTCTGTCTCAAATAAATAAATAAAATCTTTAAAAAATAATAATAATAATACAGGGCTAAGAAACTTTTAAATACACTTTCTGTCTTTTCTCTTTATTCATATATTCTTATATTTCTTATATTTCAGAATTTTTACAAATAATATTAAGAGTATAATGCAAACATTACTATTAGCAGTTAAACTGCTGAATGAAGGTTAAAATGTCTTTGCACTTATTTTGTTCCAGGATGTTTGACTGTGAGTGTAAGTACTCTCTTCAAAAATGACTTGAAATAATTCTTCACTCTGATTAATAGAGCTTTACATTTATTTGCGTTAGTATTTTTTTTTCAGTTTTAGATTTTGCTTCTTCCTCTTTTAAGCTAAACTTGAAAATATGAAAAACACCTACATTTTTAAAAAAGATTTTATTTATTTCAGGGAGAGAGAGAAAGGGGGGATGAGCAGAGGGAGAGAAAGAAAAATCAAGCAGACTCCCAGCGGAGCATGATCCCAGTGTGGGACTCAATCTCACCATCCTGAGATCATCACCTGAGCCGAAAACCAAGAGTCAGACACTTAACCAACTGAGGCACCCAGGTGGTTCAAACACCTACAGGCTTCAAAAGTCAAAGTAATATGAGAAGTATGCCGAGTAGTCTTACTTCCATCATATCTGATCCCTCATTTAATAAAGTTATATTTTTATTAGTTTCTGACATCATTCCAGTGTTCATTAATCTCCTTTTTTTATAGAGAAGGGAGATTATTTTACACATTTATCTATAATGTGTTTTCGTATTTATTTATTTTAGTATCTAGTTCCAATATTCCCGTGAATAACCTTCCTCAGCAACCTCAGTAGCTGTGCTGCAATCGACCTAGTCAGCAACACAGTCTGGCATCATCCCCCCCCCCCAACACACACACACACACACACACACACCCGCGAAGTGTTGCTGGGGCCGGGGCCCAAAGAGAGAAGGTTCTGTGGCATTGTCCTCCTCTGGGCTCCTCTGACTTTGGCCTTGTTGCTGGGATGCTTCAGAATAAAAGTCTAGTGGCTCAGAAGTGTAGGAGGAACCCAAATTGGGGGCGGGGGGGTGGGGGGCTAGGTGGGATTAGAACCCCCTCCAAGAATGGTGGTGGTGGGCAGACACTGTGGAAGGCCTCATCTTTGGACAGTCAATGTGGAATTTTTCTTTGTGTAACTGTGTCATCCAATCAAACAATTAGGATTTTTTTTCTTGGTGGATGGACACTCTGCCCTTAACTTTTCATATGCAAAATTTAATTTAGTAGGTGCCCGAACCCCAGGTGCGCACAGCAGCCCCTCTCAGGGAAGCCCATCTCTCACCCCTGTCGGAGACTTTTTAAATATATTACTGGAAATCTGCAAAGCACTGTGTAACGTTATCACATACATTACCTCCATCCTTTCTAATGGAAACCCTAGGAGGTAGGTGTTACATCCAAATCTTTCAGAGAATGCAGGAGTTTCAGAAATAAGCCCTAGCCCGTGATCACATTGGAAGGGAAAAGCCAAACCATAATTTGAACCTAATCTGCCTCACAGATCTTTTTTTTATAAGCAAGGTTATTCCTTTAGTTTGGGAAACAACCTCCCCTCTTCAAATAAAGCCTGAACTCAAAAATCAATAACGCTTTGAAAAATTTACCTAAAAGTGGCCAAAAATATTCTTAAGTAGCCTTGACGATCATTTGTAGTTTTCTCCTCATAACATGCGGGGCAAACCTGGGACAAGGGTGGATTCTCTGTTATTGTTATTATCATTTCACGTAAATTTAAAAACAAGGAGAAAATCCTGGACCTCTAGCGTACGATAAAATGTAAAGACTTTCATGTACAAAAGCCCTTAAAATAATTCGAGAGGCCTGCAAAACTAATAAAACACAAGAGTTCAATTAATTTTGTGGAGCTGAACTAAACTGAACGGCACGGAGGCTGACACGGTACCGACCGAACACAACCTAACACCGACCGAGGGCAAACTAACCGGGTCAAGGTTGCCACGACGGGGTCAATAGACACCGGCCGACGCCAGCAGCTCGCGCAGGCGCAGAGCCGGGCCGAGGGAGGGCGACCGAGAGGGAATCCGCCCCGCCTTCCCCAGGCCCCGCCCGCCCTGCTTCAGTTCCCGGCCTTGCCACTAGGGGCCGGCCGCGGTCCCCGCAGCGCCTGTGGCCGCGAAGCCGAGCGGCCCAGGTTTCCAGCCGGGCCCCTTTTCCAGCTGGGCCCCAGCATGGCTGCCCCCAGGGCTGCGGGTCGGGAAGCCTCCGCGTTCTCGTTTCCCTGACGGTCCCGGCTTCTGTGCTCTCCTTCCCCTCCCCAGGCCACTCGAGCAGACATGTTTGCCAAGGCCTTTCGGGTCAAGTCCAACACGGCCATCAAGGGGTCGGACAGGTGAGGGAGAGAAGGGGCCGGACAGGTGAGGGAGAGGCGGGGCCTGCTCCGCCCGCCAGGGCACCCCGACATTTCTCAGCGCAGAGGCTGGCCCACTGCCTCTCTGAGCTAGCTCAGCCGACCTGGGGTGGAGGCCGAGGGAACGTCCAGCCGGGGAGCGGGGGTGGGTTAGACTCATTTTGAGGGCGAAGAGGGAGAGCAGGCCTGGTTTGTCTCCCGGGCTGTCTTTTGGATATTCTAGTTAGTTTAAAGGAAAACGTAATTCAGCCAGCGCTTACTGACTGCGGTCGACATAAGGTGTTGAGGGGTCAAACACGAAGGATTGCAGGTTCCCCGCCCTCCAAAGAGCTTCGAGTCCCTTAGGAAAAATCAGAGGGGCACCGGGAACTACAACTACGGGAGAAAAAGGATGTGGCGGTTACTTCTGGCAGGAGAGACAGATGGAGGGTGAAGTGGGAGAGAATTAAGGGCCACGTTTTAAGAGCTGGGTCTGTTACGCAGTGTTGCAGATGCTGATACCACGTTGCGAATTTTGGAACCAGTGTTCTCTAGTCACTCTTGGTGCCCTCGTATAGCTTTTTAACCATAAACTGACAGATACGCCGGGCAGATGTGAGGAAAGGGGTGGGTCCAAGGGCGAGGCATGGAGTCTGGAAGGTAGGGCTGGGTTTCTAGTCAGGCTAACCTGGTTACTCACTGGTTCTCAGTTGTCCTCTTTCTTTGTAAAACGGAAAGACTTGCCCCCAGGAATATGTGAAAATAGATGAGACATTGGATGAGAAAGAGAATAGGATGTTTTGGAAGAGTGTATGAGAATGGGGCATCATCAACCAGCTTTTCCTTGGCCCTTGTGATTCTATAGGAAGTCCTTCGGAGTCCTTCCTATGTATTAAAATCCGTCCAGGCAGGACTCACGCCAGGTACTGGTTTGCTCTCTGCAGGAGAAAGCTTCGGGCTGATGTGACCACTGCTTTCCCCACTCTTGGAAGAGATCAGGTCCCTGCCTTAGTACCTGGAAAGGAAGAGCTCAACGTTGTGAAGTTGTATGCTCACAGAGGGGATGCAGTGACTGTGTACGTGTGTGGTGGTAACCCCATCCTATTTGAACTGGAGAAAAACCTGTATCCAACAGGTATGTCAATAGGATGGAGATGGCCATTACTATCATCCTTGCCTACCATCTGTTTCTCCTTCTTTCTTTCATTAAACTGCCTTACTTAAAACGTGAAGTGCAAAATCTCCCAATATCATCCCTAAGGGTCTTTTTGGACCCAGTGTCCCTAGAATTGGGTCTTTCAAGATCAAGAACTGCTACAGGAGGGAGAATAACAGGGCTAACACAGGAAGAGGATAAGTTGGCAAGGGACGTTCTGAGATGAAGGAATAATAATTCATAGTGGGTTAAGTAGGGATGGAGCAGAGGTCTTGAAAAGGGTGGGATTTCAGGACATGTAAAAAATATTCTTAAAACTTCATTAGCAGGATTTTCTTAAGAAACTGAAGAGATACGGTGATAGGAAGGAAGCTAGGTTAATTAAACTACATACCCAGCTGTCTTACTGATGTACTTCAATCGAGATACCTCACAGGATTCTTTCTGAGGCTCTGCCCGGCTCTCAGGATCCTTTGCTTTCTCTCTTTGTCACAGATCTCAGACATTCAGTGTCCTTTTCTCTTTTCCGTAGCTGCTGACGCCTACTTTGTCACTTGGGGCTCTTCTCCCCCAAGCTTGGCTGCAGCGGCGCAACGCGGTCGCCTTCGGTTCCCTGTGCCCCCACTCCACTTGGCGGCTCTACAGACAGGCCCTTTTTGATCTCAGGTTTTACTGCTAATCACTGTGAACACAGAGGGAATAAAAATAATAAACATGGGGAGGTTTCAACATTTCCTACAGGCTGGCGCCCTGTTCTTCGCTTACTTGCTTCTGAGGTCACAGATGGCATCCTTGTTGGGTCTCTGTCCCCGCTTTTATCTACCGTGCCCATTTTGCTGCCGCATCCAGGTGGAATCATAGGGGCCTCCCAGTCTCGAGGGACATCCAGTTTTTTAAGTATCTGCCTGCTTTAAGAAGGAAACCTCTTTGGGCCTCACAGCCTCCCCTCTAGCTTTGAGTTGAGTTTCTTTTCTATTTCTTAATTTAAGTGCCCTTAGTGTTTGGCTTGCCAGTTCCCTAGGGGATTGACCTTTTGGCAATAAGTCTTTCTGTGTCTCTTTTTGGGCAGTATACACCTTGTGGTCCTATCCTGACCTTCTCCCAACGTTCACAACATGGCCTCTGGTGCTCGAAAAACTGGTCGGGGGAGCAGGTAAGAGGATTTTCCTATATTCTGGCTATTGGCCAAAACCTACTTAGTAAGGGCCAACTACTTTAATAAATGCACCCATTTCCTGTATTCATACAATTGAAAAATGGAATTTTTTCCCCATGTGTGTTTCCTCCCTCACTTGGCTGCTTCCATAAGGTCCCTGGGCCGCTAGGACCCTGTTGAAAGGCCTCAATAAGCTTCGTACTTTGTACTTAAATCAGAAAATGCTTTGTGAACCATATGCTATACTTTAAATCAATAAGCTAAATTTTGGAAAGCAGAGTAAGAGATCATGGAACCTGACTGTCAGCTTGGTGCTTCAGTTTGACCACTAGCCCCCCAAAGGGAAAAGGTCTGATGCTTAGGTTGCATTTCTTAATTTTCATTATCAATAACCTAGTTGATACTTCATAAGTGTTTGTTGGCTGAGTGAATGCATAAATGATGAAGTAAAACTTGGAATTGGTTAGAGGCACAATGTGCGTTGTGATGCTTTTGTCTTGTTTGCCACATATTTGATGCTTCCAGGCCTGGTGGTGCCCCCTGCCGGTCTGCCGCAGGTACAGAAGGGGGACCTCTGTGCCATTGCCTTGGTGGGGAACAGGTACTGTGCCTGTCCGCTGTGCCTTTGGGGGAAAAACTTAGGTAAAACTGGGGAAGGGGGTGGGAAAGGACAACTTCCAAAGCTTATGGGTAAAGATTAAAAGAGAAAAACAGGGGGCGCCTGGGTGGCTCAGTTAGTTAAGCAACTGCCTTCAGCTCAGGTCGTGATCCTGGAGTCCTTGGATGGAGTCCCGCATCGGGCTCCCTGCTCAGCAGGGAGTCTGCTTCTCCCTCTGACCCTCCCCCCTCTCATGCTCTCTCTCTCTCTCTCTCTCTCAAATAAATAAATAAAATCTTTAAAAAAATAAAAAATAAAAATAAAAAAATAAAAGAGAAAAACAGATTCTTCTTCCAGAAGCACAGAGTGGGCCATGGGTAAATGGCAGTGAGCCTGTGTGGGTGATTGCCAGGAGTTGGGGGATGAGAGAAATAGGGAGAGTTTGGTCAAAGGATACAAACTTTCAGTTATAGGATAAATACAGTTGGAAGATCTAATGGATAACGTGAAGATCTAATGGATAATGGATAAAGTGATTATAATTGGTAACACTATATTGTGTAACTGAAATTTGCTAAGAAAGTAGAATTTACCTGTTCTCACACTGACCCCTAGCCAAATAAGAGCACAAAAAACAAAAAGAATAAGCTTTGGAGAAGACGGTATATGTCTTTCTCACTATTTTAAAGTTACTTCCTAACACAATATGATAGTGAATAGTGAATATTCAACAAATGTTTGTTAAATAGATAAATGAATATTTATGCCTGATAGTTCTGTTTTGATCTCAAAATAAAGCAATATGCTATTCCTTGTTTGTTCTGTTTATAAAAATTACTATTGTCTACTAAATACAAACATGCACATTTATGTAATCCTAAACACACACACACACCCTGAACTTTGGGAAAAAATAAGTCACATACAATCACTTATTTTTTTGTTCTTGTTGCAGGTCCTGCTGAGATAATTTACGAAATTATTCTTCATGCAAAAAGATAGTTGTTTAGGGAAATCCTGGGGGCCCACAGCAAGAAAATAACTAGCCTCTTTACTTAGGAAAAGGAAAAATATACAGGCAATATAATCTATAACTAAATGATTGACAATTTCAGGACTGGAATGGTTCATTCTGACTAACTGAACTGTTTCTCTGGCTACTTCTGACTGTTAGAGCTGCAGGCTTTAAAGAATTGTTCACCTGCAGATGTTCATAGAGGTCTATCAGAATACATTTAGGTTCTGTATAAACCTATATAGAGTAAGGAAAACATTCAAAGAATTTTGAAAAGCAGTACATTTAGCCCATTTAATAAACTGGAACAATATTATAACCACACCAGGTAAAGAAATGTTTTAAAATGAGAAGAGTGCTGCCTGTCCTTAGAAGGAGCACAGGAAATAGTTTAATTCCTTCCATTTCCAAAGGTGGATTTATTTTTATAATTACATTGATAGTTTTAATTTTGCTTCAAAATGTATGTAACATATTTGACACTTAATATTGCACACTAATATAAGACAGTATGTGTATCTTTGTGTTACTAAGAATATTTTCACATTTTATATCTCTCCTACTTTGTTTCAGACAACTCAGTCAAAGCAATAAACATTTTTCAGTGTTTACTGTCTGTCAACAATCTGGTTCCAGGGACATAATGATGAATGAAACACAGTCCTTTTCCTCAAGGATCGTACAGTATATGTGAAGGGTCAGGGAATTAGGAAAACAAATAATATAAGAAAAATATATTATTTCTTTAAATTGATTTTGTACTTAATATTCCAGCATGATTATTATCTGATGCTATTATTTTCTATAATATCATTTCAGTGAATACATTATTTACTGTTGTTAACATATAATTAGCATGACCAGTCCCCTATCATAGAACATTTATGTCTTTCTATTTTGGATTTAGGCTATAATGTTGCAGTTAAAAGAAGGACATTTATCTCAGTATTTTTATATCTCTCTGGACCTCAGGAACGATATCAGGTTAAGGAATATTGAATTTATTTTGTATACTAATTAGTTAATGGAGTGGTATAGTCAAAGCTGGAAGTTGAGGAATTAAATTATTTAGAAGGTATAAAGCAATATTAGAGCATAAGAAGTGGTAACTAATTTGATAATAGAGGTCATCAAGACAAAGGACATCAAATATGATGAGTTTGGCCCTACAAGACTAGTTCACTTAAAAATATTACTGAAAGGCTATTAGGCATTTGTATTACAAAAGGGAAGAAGTCACCATCCCTACCTGTTATCGACTGGATGTTTGTGTCCCCCAAAGTCATATATTGAAGCCCTAACCTCTAATGTGACTGTATTTGGGGACAGGTCCTTTACAAAGGTAATTAGGGTTAGATGAGATTAGATGAGATCATGAAGGTTGGTGTCCTCATGATGGGATCAGTGCCCTTGTTCAGAAGAGGCACCAAGAGCTCTCTCTTTCTCTCTCTCTCCCCCGCCCCCCCGCTCACACAGAAGAGGTCATGTGCACACAGCAGATGGAGGTAACCTAGACCAGCCAGGAAGAGACCTCTCTTCAGAACTGACCGTGCTGACACCCTGACCTAAACTTCCGGTTTCTAGAATACTGAAACATAAGTGCCTGTGGTTGAAGCCACTGTCTATGATGGTGGCATCCAGTGACTAATAATCTACCCTTTGCAGAAATTGCCAGTTATGCTCCTTCTTAGGCCATCATATTGGGAGGAATTCCCATTTTATACTTATCTGATCCTACTCCCAGGGCTCATTGGTCCAAAAACAACTATTCAGAACAATCTCCCTCTTGAAAACTTGGATATTCTCCATCACACACATGAGAAACAAGGTAGTACTACTTGAGATTCCTTTTCTTTCTAAAATGCCACAATGTAATCTTTATTGTACTGTAAAGCACCCACCGAAAGTTGTTTTCTTCCAAAATTTTTGGAGAAAAGTGAAGCAGAAATCTCTCTGAGACTTCTAATTATCTCTATTCATACATCCTCTATCTTGCTCTCCCTTTCCTCTCCTTCTCTGTCCTGGCCAAGAGGACTTCTGTTAACTTTCTGTAAGTAAGAGAACTGCCCTTGTATCTAGTGCTCTAAACATTAGAGTAAAAATTCTCTAGATTAAAAATTTTCTACTAGAGTAAAAAAATTCTGTGGTGAGTCCTCTGAGATCTGGTTCTCAAAGGGAAGTTTATAAAATTCATTTTATTTAATGGTTAGCTCTTGCAAACAGAAAGCACCTTGGTTTTATACCATATAGCCAGTTGAGACTGAAAACAGTAAAAAACAAAACACTCAGCACTGTAATTGACATTGTTTTCTCCTTAGGGGAAGAAATAGCAAACAACTCCTAAATTAAAATAGCCAGATATAACCTCATTGCTTTAGACCAAAAATGGACACTTCTAAAACTTTTTTAAGAAAGAGAAACATGGAGTGATGAGTTTGAATCCATCTACATGTAAGAGTGTGCTTTTCTTTTAGTGTAAATATTTGTTCCTTGTCTTCTCTATGACACTTTCCAGTATGCTGTCTAATGCGTCAGAGCAGGGCTAACTATTTGACTCAGGACAACTTCTGCCCCCAAAAGCTAGATGTCTCCACTCCCATTCCTCTCAGAATATTGATTCAACCAAATACCTGTTTCTTTAATTTGTAACTTTTTTTTTTTTTTTTTAAGATTTTATTTAGTCATTTGACAGAGAGAGACACAGCGAGAGAGGGAACACAAGCAGGGGGAGTGGGAGAGGGAGATGCAGGCTTCCCGCTGAGCAGGGAGCCCGATGCGGGGCTCGATCCCAGGACCCTGGGATCATGACCTGAGCCGAAGGCAGACGCTTAACGACTGAGCCACCCAGGCGCCCGTAATTTGTAACTTTAAAAATTGAATCTCAAATTGGGTCTGAATTGTGCGACCTAGGTCACCTGCCTGCACTGCACTACAAAGGAAGGGAAGTTTGAAGCTGAAATTTCCTACAGTTAAAAGGTGATGACTTTCATAATCTAGTAAGGGGAGAATAAAAAGCAAAATAATGATATCGAAAATTAAAATTTAATTGAGAAATTATTGTAAACTTTGTATAGAGGCATAGGATATTATTGATTGATTAAAATCGTCATGCAAATATTTTTAAAAGAGGTTTGAAATATAATCATATTCTCTTTCTGATGCAAATTGTATCTCTTCAGCAGCTTTCCTTTAACACTTAAACCAAATATTCAGGTCAGAAAAATCCACAAACATTGTCCAGTCTAACTATTTCTTTTTGATGAATTCTAAATGAGGTCTAGGAAGAACGGTAATTGAACTAATGTAGCAGTTCGTGCTTTTACCTAACGCATTAATACATATAATTAAATAATTGAGATTATTAATTATAGGAAAAAATACTTTTAATCTAGATTATAAAAGGAAATAATTATTTAAAATTATAAAGTAAGAGAATTAATTACCCTAAATATTATAAATATGAATGTACACTAATAATACTGGAATAACTATGTTTAAAATCAATTTACACATATATGCTATAGACTCCTAAGTTAATTTTCTATCCTCTCCTGCATCAACTTATAATATTCCTCAGGGACAAGACAAAACATATCTTAAAGTAAATATTGTTTATACAGACAACATAAAAGGCCCTAAAGTTTTCTTAGTTAAATAAAATAATATATGCACTCAAAGCAAATTAAGACTTTGGAATATAGCAATAATTGTTAAAAGGATTTTTTACCAGAAATGTAATATTGACTTCTGGAACTTGGCAGAATTAAATAAAAATATTCTTTCTCTTATGAAAAAAAAAACAAAAACAAATAGACCATCAGTATTCTCACATATCATGAAAATATCAGTTGAGGGACTCCTGGGTGGCTCAATTGGTTAAGCATCTACCTTCAGCTCAGATCATGATCCCAGGGTCCTGTGATCCATCTTGCATCAGGCTCCTTACTCAGTGGGGAGCCTCCTTCTCCCTCTGCTTGTGTTCTCTCTCTCTTTCTCTCTGAAAAATAAATAAATAAAATCTTTAAAAAAAAAAAAATATCAGTTGACAATCAAAGATAATCAAACACACACAAAATCTTGATTTCAGGAGTAAGAGTGAGCAAAAACAAAAACAAAAACAAATTGATAATTATATGGACTTTAGATATTAAAATTATCAGTCCATTAATATAAAATAAATATGTAAGTCTGAATAACCTAGAATACAGCACATGTAAAAGAGAAATAGAATATATATGGAGAAGGCATCATATATCTCTAACCTGAGTCCCAGAAAGAAAATATATAAAAAGAAAAAGAACATTTGAAGAGATCAAGACAGAGAACTTTTCAGAACAAATGGAAACAGATAAGAAGCAGGGAATGCAAAAGGGATGTAAATAAGTAAATAAAAATCTACATCTAGACATATATTAATAAAACATACGAACACCAAAGACAAAAAAAAGAATCTTAAAGCAGACAGAGATAACTGCTAGAGTGTAGGAAGCTTTTTAAACAAAGATGGAAACTAAGATAAAGGAATACTCTCTTTACATTGCTAAGACAAAATAAAAGTCAGCCTCTAATTGAGTACTCAGGAATATTTATATGAAAAAACATTATTTTCATATAAACTAAGAATTTACTAAAAATAGACCAATTCAAATGATAATCTCATCCAGAAACACCCTCACAACATATCCAGAAATAATGTTTAGCCAAATGTATGGGCATCCTGTAACCCAGTCAAGCTCACACATAAAATTAGCCATACATGCCTCTATAAAATAACAACAAAGGGATGGGTTAAGGTGCATTTAAGTTGGTAAATCTGTAGGCAAATTTATTTTTATTTTTTCAGGCGAATTTAAATAAACATTGTTTAAAAATTAATAATAATAATTTTTAATTAGTGGTATTTTAAAAAGGACAGAATGAAAATGTTGGACAACAATGGCACGTAAATTAGGAAAGGCATAAACAGATTTATTCATAATGAAAATGTTCCAGATTTTGAGAGAATGACTAAAAAATGGATTAACTTTACATTTATAAAACTAAATTTGTATGATAAAATTTAAAAATAACCATTTAAAGGGCCACCTGAGTGGCTCAGTCGTTAAGCGTCTGCTTTTGGCTCAGGTCATGATCCCAGGGTCTTGGGATTGAGCCCCTCATCGGGCTCTCTGCTCAGCGGGAAGCCTGCTTCTCCCTCTCCCACTCCCCCTGCTTGTGTTCCCTCTCTCGCTGTGTCTCCCTCTCTGTCAAATAAATAAAATCTTAAAAAAAAAAAAATAACCATTTAAGAAATAAAAATAGAAGAGGAGAATGAATAAGAAAATGAAACTGAAGAAAAAAAACAAACAAGGTCAAGAAAGGAGAAAATAGGAAAGTGTAGAAATAGGTAATAATCATGAGATGGTAGGGAAATAATGAAAACAATAGATAATCACAGTCACACTAACTGGGCTAAACTTCACAGTGAAAAGACAGAGTTGTTAAGTTGAACTAAAACAAAACTCCATTACATTGCAAAACATTAGCAGAGTTAAAGAGCATCAGTGCATAAAGGCAAAGTGTTCAATTTAACAATCTCTTGTAAGTTTTAAATTGTTTCTACCCAACAACAGAGGAGAGAGGAAGAAAGGAAAGGACCTGGCAGAGAGAGAGAGAAGAAAGTGAAATAATAGACCTACAAGGAAGGATTGACAGATGTCATTGTGTTACGTTATCATAGCTCTCAGTAGTTCATGAAATAAACATTTTTAAAATAGCAAGCAATTTGAAGGGTTTGATCAGCACCATTACCAAATTAGAACTAATATGTATAGAATATTGAACCATAACAGTTGAAGAATGCACATTTTTCATGCACATATAAAATATTTATGAAAAGTGATGATGCACCATGTCATAGAAGCAGTTTTTAGGGGCGCCTGGGTGGCTCAGTTGGTTAAGCAACTGCCTTCGGCTCAGGTCATGATCCTGGAGTCCCGGGATCGAGTCCCGCATCGGACTCCCTGCTCAGCGGGGAGTCTGCTTCTCCCTCTGATCCTCCCCCTCTCATGCTCTCTGTCTCCCATTCTCTCTCTCAGATAAATAAATAAAAAATCTTAAAAAAAAAAAAGAAGCAGTTTTTAAAACTTACAAATAATTGCTATCATAGGGACTTCAGTATCTGATGACAGTACCTTAAGGAAGATGACAATAACCAAAGATGACTAGAATAAAACTGTATTTGGAAATACAAAAACAAACATACAACTCATGGATCATAGACTAAATCACTATTGAAATTAGGCAATACATAGAAATAGAGAATAATGGAAATACTAGGTATCATAACTCAAAGTGTTGGGTTGAAGCAAAACAGAGGCAAATAGCCTAAAGCTTTTTTTTTTTTAAAGATTTTATTTATTTATTTGAGAGACAGAGAGCGTGAGCATAAGCAGAGGGCGGAGAGAGGGAGAGGCAGACTTCCCACTGAGCAGGGAGCCTGATGGGGGACTCAATCCCAGGACCCTGAGATCATGACCTGAGCCAAAAGCAGACGCTTAACCGACCGAACCACCCAGGCGTCCCTTAAAATTCTTATATTAAAAAAAAAAAAAGTGTAAAAGTTAACAAGCTTAAAATTCATTAGATATCTATCTTATAGAATTAAAAGTAGAACAATAATAAATCCAACAAAAGTAGGAGGCAAATAATAAAGACAATAGAAAGTAATGAAGTTGGAAAAAAGAGGATAAATAGGTTAAAAGTTAATTTCCTTGAAATGACTAATAAAATGAATAAATTTCTGATAAGATTAATCAGAACTGAAAGAATTAAACAATATTAAGAATCAAGAAGTGCATCTAAATAATGCTACGACTTCTGAATTTGAGGCAGACATAATATGGTCCATGATGCCGTTTCTTTGAATTATGGTCCAAATTGTTCCCAACATGGTAACTTGGGTGGTACTTGGACTTTGACTTCATTCAAGGTCAACCTGTGTTATTCAGTTGTGCTAGAATGGCTCATGATGAGATATAAACAGTTTTCTCAGGAGAGTATTTTTAAAAAGTCATCATTGTTACAGAATCTGAACATCCCGTGAGAGTTAATATTGTTCTAAGATTTGTCCAACCTATTGAAGATTTGTCATTAGCATGACTTGGTTTTCTCTTCCAAGTCACCCTATGTCAGCATGGGAACAGTAATGGCCACTTTCTTATCTAAGCCTCTGTGGCTTGAAGTGGCTTCCATTGCCTGGTCAGGGCTGTAAATGTTGTAAATAACTAAAGATAGTGTTTCTGCTTGCACTAGTTCTCCTGTGAGGACATCTAGTACTGTCTAAAACATGGTGTCAGTTGTCCAAGCAAGCATCCCTTAGCACATGGCCATTCCCAGTCACTATTCTTCTGACTTTTTTATAAGCCAGGGACAGAGGTCACCAATGATTACATCCAAATAAAATGCCCATACATTTGAGCAGTTGAAGTGTTCATATCAGCAATATAGAGAACTCTCAGCTTCAAGGAGTCCTAACTTCTACCCTGACAAGAAGAAAAAGTGATTGAAAATCAATGACTTCTTGAACCCAACAGAGAACTGGGTTTGCAGACAAACCACCTCCCTGACATCTGGTGATGGGTAAATCTAGACAGGCATGGCCCAGATCTGTTTATCCAGACCAGAAGTCACCGGAGCCATAACTGGTTAGATTTAAATGATAATTTTGACAAATTGCTGGAGACTATGGCCTAGAGTGAGAATGAGAAACTCCTGTGGCTACAGTTCTGTAGGGAACCCCTGCATTTTTACAGGCTCTACTTTGAGGAACACCAGATTCTCACAATGAAGAGCCAAGAAATATTTCCCTCCTGGATTTACAGAAGAAGAGGGAGAGCAATCCTTCTGAAATATGCCCAGAGCCTTTTCCATAACAAAGGCCCACTCTCCAGAGCAAAGACTACCAGAACCTTGTCCCAGAGTCCTGGGAAAAACGACCTTCCTCTTACTCCAGGCCCATCTACCCTTCCTGTCTCACCTTAATAGGGAAGATTTGAAAAAAACAAAAACAAAAACAAAAACAAAACAAAACAAAACAAAAAGCCCTCCTGTGCAGGTCACAGGCCCAAGATCCAGGCCCACTGTAAGAATGAAATTTAATTGGTGGACTATAAAATGCCCCCTCTCTCCTCCATACCTTACCACCATACCAACAGGGCTCCTGCTGTTTACAGGTGAAAAAGCTGCAAGACACAGACTTTTTCTGAGGAAGAGTATGTAGGGAAGCTGAAAGTCCAGAAAGGAGACAAAAGTAAGGACACTAGAGAAATTTGAATTCTCTGGCACCCATAGCTTCAGCAAACATGAAACAAAGCCCAGTTCCTAATCAGATCACATATATCCTCACAGTAGACACCTATTTACCTCAGTTCCTATCATCTGACAGATCCTGTGTTATATTACTAGATATATGAAAAGACAACAAAAACCACAGTCTGAAGAGCCAGAGCAAACATCAGCTATGACACAGTGGTTGGAATTATCAGACAGAAGATTTAAAATAACTATGATTAATATGTTAAAGGTTTGTCAACTGTACCTCCAAACATTTTTTTTTTTTTAATGTTAAGAGCTTCAATAGGAAAAAATAGGCAGCATGCAAAAACAGATGGGAACAAGGAGATAAAGATTCTGAGAAAGAATCTAAAGGAAATGTTAGAAATCAGAAACACAGTAACTGAAATGAAAAACTGCCTTTGGTGGTCTCATCACTAGACTGAACATGACCAAGAAAAGAAACAGTGAGTAGTAAATAGGTCAACAGAAACTTTCCAAACTAAAATTCAAAGAGAAAATAATAATAACAATAAACAGAACAGAACCTCTAGGAACTCTAGGAAAATTTCCAAAAGGAGTCAGTATGTGTAATTAGAATATCAGAAGGAGAAGAAACATAGAAAGGGACAGAAGAAATACTTGAAATAATAATGGCCAAGAATTTTCAAAAATTAATGATAGACTCCAAACCACAGATCCAGGAAGTTTAGATAACACCAAGCAGAATAAATTCCAAAAAAAGTGCTCCTAAGCATATCACATTGAAACTTCAGAAAACCAAAAACACAACAAACACAAAATCTTAAAGAATATATAGAGAAAATCACCTTATCTATTAGAAGAACAAGGATAAGAATTATGGAAAACTTTTCATCAGAAAATACAAAAGCAAGAAGAGAGTAAAATGAAATAAAATATTGAACAACAATCTACTGACCTAGAATTCTATATCCAGCAAAATTGACTTTCAAGAATGAAAAGGAAATAATTTTCTCAAACAAAAATTGAGGGCTTTCATCAATGATAGACCTGCCTTACAAGGAATGTTAAAAGATTTTCCGTCGGCAAAGAAAAAAAAATATAGAACAGAACCTAGAATCTACATAAATAAAGAAAAAAAGTCAGAATAAGAAATGAATTTAAATAAAATCTGTTTTTCTTATTTTTAGTTAATTAACTATACAGGCTGGCAAAAAAACAGGAAGTACAGTTGAGACACAAAATCCAATATAATAACCACATCAAATCTGGTATCTGCAAATTCAAGAATGTTTGGAGTCTTCCCCTGGGAGGCAAGTAGGGGATCAGGTCCTATAACTGGTTCTTATCCCCACTTATGCCCTCTTTAATTTTTTGAGTGTCAATCTAGGTTTTGGCATCACCCTATTTGTTTGGCTGCTATAGATCCACTTGTCTCTTATTTCATCAATTTCTTGGCCTTCAGCCATAGAGCATTTACCTTTCTACAGTTTTTCTCCAGATCCCAAATGACCTGGATTCATCTTCTGTGGCTGCCAGCCATCTTAGAGCTGGGGTTTTCTTTTTGTACAAATCCAGCTCTTTTTCAAATGACTTGTTTGCTTTGGGGATTTTAGAGGCTAACAAACTCTTCTGCTCTTTTCCATTCTCCCTGGGGCCTGCATCAGGCAGTTCTGCGGTCTTGCTAGGTACTGAGTTAGTGAACCCCATGACTATCCTGCCTCCTCCTAAGCTCTAAATAGAATTCTCAGCAATTTCTCTGAAAGACCAGGGTTGGTGAACACCCTGCCCAATCTTGATTACTGGCTACCTTGTAACTGGTCTTCCTGGTGACCTGTCATAGCCTCGAGGTGGGAAAACTTCAGTTTAGTCCAATTATACTCCTGCTTCCAAAAGCACATGGCCCCAGGACAAGTGGAGCATGCCCCATGTTAAGAGGCAATTATCAGCCAAGGGAGCCACAGATAAATACCATTAGTGCCTTACAGTATGTATATTGCATGGGATTTATTGGAGGTTGGGAGTAGATTTGCAAGCAGAGAAGTAGTGGGTCACAAGCAGTCTCCTGAATTTCAATTGCTCCACAACGTAAGTCGAGTAGACTCCAAAAGAGAGAGGACTGCTCATTTGAGATTCCTTGAGAAAGAACAAGCCCTACTCCCACTGCATATTCCGTATTTGTAGGTTAGCCTAAGAGAAGCTAAAGAACATCTTTTTTCTCTAAATAAAAGAAATGTGTCAAAGAATCTCAGAACCCAGGAGAAACACTAATTGAGCGTACCTAGAGGACCATAGTTTGCATACCAAAAGCCCTAGAACAGCTTGAAAAACCAAGTCAAAAGCTTTCTTTCTCCACAGAATGGCTTGGTCCAGCCAAGTCAGCTCTCTTCTTTGTGATCTCAATGGGGAAGAAGATGAACCTTTAGAATCAGCCAGACTAGTTTCTCATCAAAAATGAACCTTGACAAGCTAAATCGGTAAGACCTATGAAAGAGTACATTCCCAGGACTTTATTGAGGGGACTTACCCTACCAGGATATAATAACTAAGGCAGTGTGGTTGTATCATTTTATTTATTTTTGTTATTTTATTATTTATTTACATGGACATGAATAAATTGGCCACTGGAATAGAAATAACAGCTTAAAGAGAGACCTATACATGATTGTAAACTGGTGGATATGAGAAAGTACACTATGTTACAAGAAGCTGCCTTTCTATAAATAGTGCTGGTCCCTTTATCCTTAAGGAAGATAATCAACTGAGATTTCACCCCATGAAGCTGAAAGACACACGCACACACAGACAGTCCATGGTAGTTACTGGTCTAACTTTGAATTCACAACTACAAACTTCAACTGAGTCTTTAATGCTGCCCTGAAATCATGTTTCCATAGTACATGTATATTTCCACACTTTGAGACAACTATTTCAAAGTTCCACTTTCTCTTTCAAATGTCCAATTCCTTCTTCCTTATCTTTAATCTGAGTTAGGGACCATGCTTCCATTTCACTGAAAAAATTGAAGCAACAAACAAAAATATCCACATTCCCACCATTACATCTACCTTATCCAGCCATTAGCACCCCTAATTCCTGCTCTCTTCTTTCTCTCCTTTGACTATAAACTGCCTCTGCTCCTACCTAGAGGCAATCCTTCTCCTTGTGGAGTCAATTCCATCTGGTCTTTCCTTCAAGAACATCACTTTTATTTGACTATGTTCTACGATATCCTGGGTCATCCCTACGAGCACGTATTTTATCTCCTCAATCGTGTGAAAAGAAGAAATAAAATCAAAATTTTAATTTCATGTCTCCTTACCTCAAGTTTTACCTAGTTATTTATGTCCTATTTATAGCAAAAGTCATGGACAATATTCAATGTCATCACTTCATTTTTTGACCCCACTCCAGGAAGATTTTACTCTTTCCGTACTACCAAAAATTGTTTTGGTCAAGGTCATCAATGATTCTAATGCTGCTAAATCCAATTTTTTTTTTTTAAAGGATAAATCCAACTTTTCAGTTGCCTAGGCCAAAAAAACTACAGAGCATTTTGAGTCCTATTTTCCAATTACCCACTATATCAGTTTTACTAGGAATTTGAGGTATGCTTACCTTAAAATTCTATCAAGAATCCTACTACATCTCAAGTGCCTGGGTGGCTCAGTTGGTTAAGCATCTGCCTTGGACTCAGGTCGCAATCCAGGGTCCTGAGTTTGAGTCCCCCATCAGGCTCCCTGCTCAGTGGGAAGTCGGCTTCTCCCTCTGCCCCTGCCCCTGCTCACCCACTCTCTCTCTCTTTCTCACAAAAATAAATAAATAATCTTAAAAAAAAAAGAAAAGAATCATAACATTTCTCATGACTTCTAGTGCTAGCATTCCAATCTAATCTACCATTAGCACTCAGTTTAATGCTTTCTCTACTTCTTTCCTTGATCTGCCATAGCCTGTTCTCAACACAACAGCCAGAGAAATCCTTAAAAATATAAGTAAGATAATGCCATTCTTTTCCATTGCTTAACATGATACAATAAATCCCCATTTACTCAGAGTAAAAGTCAATGTTATTATTAAGGTCTTAGAGGCCCCAGAGGATATTGTTCCCTCTCTGAATGTATGTCTTACTACTGTCTTCCTCCACATTCCTGCTTCAGGGTACACCTTGTTTTTTTTCTGCCCAGACATATACATGAATTTTTCTCCCCTCCTTCAAGCCATGCTCAAATGTAATTTTTTCAGTGAGGCTTACTCTGACAGATCTATTTAAAACTTGAACTTATACCCTCACGGATAGTATCAAGAACTGGTGAGGATGTACGGCAACTAGTACTTTCATAATTGTACAGCCATTTTGGAAAACAATTTAGCAGATTTTTTTTTCATGTTTTTTTATTTTTTTTATTTTACTATGTTACATTAATCACCATACATTACATCATTAGTTTTTTGATGTAGTGTTCCATGGTTCATTGTTTGCGTATAACACCCAGTGCTCCATGCAGTACATGCCCTCTTTAATACACATCACCAGGCTAACCCATCCTCCCACCCCCTCCCCTCTAGAACCCTCAGTTTGTTTCTCAGAGTCCATAGTCTCTCATGGTTCGTCTCCCCCTCCGCGTCCCTCCCTTCATTTTTCCCTTCCTACTATCTTCTTTTTTTTTTTTTTAACATATAATCCAATCAAGAAATGGGCAGAAGACATGAACAGACATTTCTGCAAAGAAGACATCCAAATGGCCAACAGACACATGAAAAAGTGATCAACATCACTCGGCATCAGGGAAGTACAAATCAAAACCACAATGAGATACCACCTCACACAGTCAGAATGGCTAAAATTAACAAAACGGGAAACAACTGATGTTGTTAAGGATGAGGAGAAGGGGGAACCCTCCTACACTGTTGGTGGGAATGCAAGCTGGTGCAGCCACTCTGGAAAACAGTATGGAGGTTCCTCAAAAAGTTGAAAATAGAACTACCCTACAACCCAGCAATGGCACTACCGGGTATTTACCCCAAAGATACAAACGTAGTTATCTGAAGGGGCACCTGACCCCAATGTTTATAGCAGCAATGTCCACAATAGCCAAACTATGGAAAGAGCCCAGATGTCCATCAACAGATGAATGGATAAAGAAGATGTGGTATATTACACAGCCATCAAAAAATGAAATCTTGTCATTTACAATGATGTGGATGGAACTAGAGGGTATTATGCTAAGTGAAACAAGTCAATCAGGGAAAGAATGATCTCACTCTTATGTGGAATTTGATGAAAATTTGATCTTTAATGATGAAACATTGAAAGTATTTCTGTTGATGTCAGGATATGACACTTTAGCCACAATTACATCAATGTTGTGACAAGCAAAATTATTTAAGATAAATAAATAATGCGTATAACATGGGGATACAGTAGCAAGTTTATTATACATGTGTTAAGCTTTAGACAGATTTGTTTCATTGAAAAAGCCCATTGAGGCATTAAGAAATAGAACCTGAAAAAGTAATTTTGCACAGCTAAGATTCCTTATATGATAATGAAGTGAACTTTTCCCTGTTATACTCCCCTCTTCTTCCAGCCTCCATTATAACAATCCAGAAGAGAGGTAATTCAGGACATTAGCCAAGACAGTAAGAGATTTACTGGAGAATAAGGGAGACAGGTAACAAAAATTATTGAGTTAGAAATTCACAATTTGATTAGGTGAAGTACAGAAGATTTTTTCTAGGGCAATAAAACATTTGTATGGTACTAGAGTGGTGGATATATGACATTATGCATCAATCAAAACTCATAAAACTTCACAGCACAAAAAGTAAAAATTCATATATTCAAAATTTTAAAAATCAATTAGGAGGTTGAAGGATCTCAGGATGGAATGCAAAATGTAACAAAAGAATTAACTGTATTATAAATGCATGATACAACATCACTGAAGGGGGAGGGGAAAAGGGTACTGATCTACATAACTTTAGAAATTATTGGAACCGTAAGACTAAAGACAAAGGAACTGTACATAAGGAGTACTGTAGTTGGTGAAGTTATTTCTCATGTAGGTGTGGATTGATAAATCTGAAAATACTATACATGTATACTGGAATTAAACAAAAGTAAATCAATGTCAAATGGTAGGAGCCAAGTTTCTTAGTGTTAGAAAGGGACCTTACAGATAAGCAAGGAGGAAGACTAGAATGAACTATCTAGGGGCACCTGGGTGGCTCAGTCGTTAAGCGTCTGCCTTTGGCTCAGGTCATGATCTCAGGATCTTGGGATTGAGCCCCGCATCAGGCTCCCTGCTCTGCAGGAAGCCTGCTTCCCCCTCTTCTACTCCCCCTGCTTGTGTTCCCCCTCTCGCTGTGTCTCTCTCTGTCAAATAAATAAATAAAATCTTTAAAAAAAAAAAAAAGAATGGAATATCTAGTATTGGGTTAGAGTCAGAGCCATTGGTCTGAACATGTAGATACAGATAGATATGGAAATATGTGTATATACAAAGACTAGTGTATATGCATATATTTCTTAGCTCTGCTGGTGGAGAGAGCCTAGAAGCAGGAACCCCAGTAACAACAAACCCATCAGCATCCGGATCTTGGTTTCTAATATTGTCCTCTAATAAAAGGACCCAGAGTACTTGGAGAAATGGCTGATTCTAGGTCTGGGGCAAGAAATGTACAAGATGATCCTGAGTCATCTTGTAGGGTTAGAAAATAAGGAAGTGCTAAAAAAAAATCAGAATTATAGGGATGTGCCAAAAGTACACAGAAGTCGCCTGAAAAGCTCAAAATGGCCAAAGTTGGATTTGAGAAACAAAATAAATAATGTAGTATTCATGAACATAAGACATTAAGTAGAGCCATTTTAAAATGAGCCAGAGAAGCCATTTCAGAGGAAATGCCTTGCATGTCCAATTTTCTGAACCTTTGAATTGGGCTAAATTACCAGCATTCCAGGAAGTCAGCAGGAAAGCAAATACCCTGTTTGAGAAGATTGATAAAATTGAACTTTTGCCTAGTGATCACTTCACCTGACCAATCAAGGAAGTACAAATATAGCCCTGCTTCTCAGCACCAATGAACTCCTTTCAAAACAACTTACCTAATCTTCCCCTTTTTTCCCGTAAAATGCCTAAGTCCACCTTCTGTAATCAGTACACTATTTGAGTTTCTCCCTAAATCTATGTACCCCAAGTTGCAATTCTTTGATCCCAAATAAAAGCTTTGCTTCTTGAACTGGTTTCTTGTTTTTAGGTTGGCATATAGGATTATCACTTGAAGAATAAACTAAACATCCAGAAATCCATACCGTTGCTCATAAATGATTGAATAAATAAATGGGAGTAAAGAAACGTATTTCCATACTGAAGAATTCTAAATAATTTATATAAATACTCCCCATAAGGTGGTGGAGCTTAATTCTTAATTCCCAACAAACACCACTTCATCTAGGTAATTCAGGTTAACATCATCAATGATGTTATGTTGATAATATGTAACTTTGATATGATGTAATGAGAATGACACTTCCTTTCTGTGATCCTCCTCCAAAAACGCATAACTTCAATAAAATGAAGAAAAAAACTTCAGACAACCTCCAACTGAGCGACACTCTTCAAAATCGCTGAACAAATTGTCAAGGAAACAAGGAAGAAGACATAATGACTAAATGTAATGTGATGTGATATTCTGGATGGGATTTTGGTAAAGAAAGGGACATTAGATAAAAACTAAGGAAATCTGAGTAAAGCATGGAGTTTAGTTAATTACAATGTATCACTATTGGTTCATTAGCCGTGACAAATGTACCATATTAATGAAAAATGTAACCACAGGAGAAACTGAATAGAAGTATCCAGGGATTCTATGCACTATATTTGCAACATTTCTTTAAATTGAAAATTATTCTTAAAAAAGTCTATTAAATGTTAGCACAAGAAGAAATAGCAATATGTATATTCTTATATCTGTTTAAAAATGTACTTCATAGGGCTCCTGGGTGGCTCAGTCGTTAGGCGTCTGCCTTCGGCTTGGGTCATGATCCTGGGGTCCCGGGATCGAGTCCCACATCGGGCTCCCTGCTCGGCGGGAGGCCTGCTTCTCCCTTTCCCACTCCCCCTGCTTGTGTTCCTGCTCTCGCTGTCTCTCTCTGTCAAATAAAGAAAATCTTTAAAATAAATAAATAAATAAATAAATAAATAAATAAATAAATAAATAAATAAATAAATAAATAAAAATAAAAATGTACTTCATAATTAAAATCTTTCACCAAGAATAGAAAAGTGGAGTAAAAATTCATGAATACTAGCCTGTTGAACATTTACTCATTTTTTCAAAATTCAGGTAGAGTATCCTCTTTATTTTGAAGGCTTTCTTATTGCATGATTTATATTCCTGTTATTTTCAGTGTTACACTTATTGGTATGTTTATTTGTGTCCCTCTGTTTTACCATAAGTTCCCAAGTAAGAGCTATGATTATTTTTCTCTTCATGGTCAGAGTCCAGAAAACATAAGTACATGTAGTTACCAGAATGTGCTTATTAAATGCATGGAGATTGAGACTATGGAAGAGAAAGAACTAAAGACAAAGATACAGGAACGCCATATGGAAACAACAACCAGAAAATGAAACAATCAAGAAGACATAACTGAACAAAGTTAGAGAAGATTAAGAACAAGAAAAATTCAGTATCATGAAAGACAAGGAGGGGAAGTTTCAAAGAAAAAAGATCAATAATGTCAAAGGCATCAAAGAGGGTATGGGGAATTTTTTATAAGATCGAGTATTGTTGGTTGAATTATGTCCCCCAAAATAGTATGTTCAAGTCCTACCTTCCATAACTGGAAATGTGACTTTATTTGGAAATAGGACCTTTGCAGATATAGTCGAGGTATGATTAGGTCATACTAGATTAAGGTCCATAATCAGTGATTGGTGTTCTTATAAGAGAAAGGGGGAGATTTAGACACAGAAACATGAGACAGCACACGAGGAGGAAGGCCACATGACAATGGAGGCAGAGACTGGAGTGATGCCACCCCACAGCAAGGAACTACAAGGATGACAACCACCACCAGAAGCTAGCAAGAGCCTAAAAAGATACTCCCTAGTATCTCTGGGGATGGTGTGGCCCTGCCAACACATTCACTTCAGACTTCTGACCTCCAGAACTGTGAGGAAACAAATTTCTGTTCTAAACCACCCAGTTTGTGGTAATTTATTGCAGTAGCCCTAAGAAACCAATATATTGAAAAGGACTAAATATATGATTGGGAAGCTCACTGGGAGCATTCCAAGAGAACTGTTTTAGATGGGAGGCAAAAATCAAAATTACGAAGAGCTGGGAAGTGCATGAGTGGTGAAGAAATTAATTTCATAATCAAAAACCATCATTTAAAAATTTTTGAAGTCTGGGGTGCCTGGGTGGCTCAGTTGGTTAAGCGACTGCCTTCGGCTCAGGTCATGATCCTGGAGTCCCTGGATCGAGTCCCGCATCGGGCTCCCTGCTCAGCAAGGAGCCTGCTTCTCCCTCTGACCCTCCCCCTCTCATGTGCTCTCTCTCTCTCTCATTCTCTCTGTCTCAAATAAATAAAATCTTTAAAAAAAATTTTTTTTGAAGTCATCAAAACAAAAATAAATTATGCTTTTTCACTTACAGTAATTATTTAAAGTTTTTTATATTAAGCAATTTTGCAAGGTTAGCAAAATCCCTAACAGCATGTTTTTACATGCTATTGGGGGGGTTGGGAATTAGGATGACATTCTTGGACAACAATTTGAAATGGTTTAAACAGAAAAATTCATAGTATCTGTAACTACACAAGTTTATTCTCATTTTAGAAATTTCCTTCCTAAATTTATTTTAGCCAATACTACATAATTGAATTTCACAGTTAAGTTCATAATGAAGTAAGAGGTACCTCTTTCTTTTTCTCTCTTTTCTTTCCCTGCTGTGTAATCGGATTCAGCTTTTCTTTGGAGCCAGCTCTATGTGCAAAGAATCAGGATACCATTTCATTTCTTGTTACTAAGGTCAGTATGTAGTTCAATCTCAAAATAACATAAGGAATAAAAAAAATACTTCTATTTGTCTCCTCTAATTAGAGCGCGGAATCCTGTACTCTGTTTGCCATCACATAGGTACTGCTAGTGGAGAGATCATATCAAAAACTAGCAGCAGCCATTTTTTTCATTAAGGATAGAGTTCAACAAACTTTTTTAAAATATTTTTTTAATTTTTTAATTAACATATATTATTTGTTTCAGCGGTACAGGTCTGTGATTCATCAGTCTTACACAATTCACAGCGCTCACCATAGCACATACCCTCACCAATATCCATCACCCAGCCACCCCATCCCTCCCACCCCTCTCCACTCCAGCAACCCTCAGTTTGTTTCCTGAGATTAAGAGTCTCTATGGTTTGTCTACTTCTGTTTTCTTCTTGTTTCATTTTTCCCTCCCTTCCCCTATGATCCTCTGTCTTATTTCTCAAATTCCTCCTATCAGTGAGATCATATGACACTTGTCTTTCTCTGATTGACTTATTTCGCTTAGCATAATACCCTCTAGTTCTATCCAAATTGTTGCAAATGGCAAGATTTCATTTTTTGATGGCTGCATAATATTTCATTATATATATATATTATATATATATATTATATATATATATTATATATATATATACCACATCTTCTTTATCCACTCATCTGTTGATGGACATCTAGGCTCTTTCCACAGTTTGGCTATTGTGGATATTGCTGCTATAAACATTAGGGTGCATGTGCCCCTTCGGATCCCTACATTTGTATCTTTGGGGTAAATACACAGTGGTGCAATTGCTGGATTGTATGGTAGCTCTATTTTCAACTTTTTGAGGAACCTCCATACTGTTTTCCACAGTGGCTGCACCAGCTTGCATTCCCACCAACAGTGTAGGAGGGTTCCCCTTTCTCCAAATCCTCACCAACATCTGCCATTTCCTGACTTGTTAATTTTAGCCATTCTGACTGGTGTGAGGTGGTATCTCATTGAGGTTTTGATTTGGATTTCCCTGATGCTGAGCGATGTTAAGCACTTTTTCATGTGTTTGTTGGCCATTTGGATGTCTTGTTTGGAAAAATGTTCATGTCTTCTGCCCATTTCTTGATTGGATTCTTTGTTCTTTGGGTGTTGAGTTTGATAAATTCTTTATAGATTTTGGATACTAGCCCTTTATCTGATATGTCATTTGCAAATATCTTCTCTCATTTTGTCGGTTGTCTTTTGGTTCTGTTGACTGTTTCCTCTGCTGTGCAAAAGCTTTTTATCTTGATGAAGTCCCAATAGTTCATTTTTGCCCTTGCTTCCCTTGCCCTTGGCCATGTTTCTAGGAAGAAGTTGCTGCAGCGGAGGTCAAAGAGGTTGGTGCCTGTGTTCTCTAGGATTTTGATGGATTCCTGTCTCACACTGAGGTCTTTCATCCATTTTTGTCTGTTTTTGTGTGTGGTGTAAGGAAATGGTCCAGTTTCATTCTTCTGCATGTGGCTGTCCAATTTTCCCAACATCATTTGTTGAAGAGGCTGTCTTTGTTCCATTGGACATTCTTTATGCTTTGTCAAAGATGGGTTGACCATAGAGTTGAGGGTCCATTTCTGGGCTCTCTATTCTGTTCCATTGATCTATGTGTCTGTTTTTGTGCCAGTACCATACTGTCTTGATGATGACAGCTTTGTAATAGAGCTTGAAGTCCAGCATTGTGATGCCACCGGCTTTGCTTTTCTTTTCCAACATTCCTCTGGCTATGCGGGGTCTTTTCTGGTTCCATACAAATTTTAGGGTTATTTGTTCCATTTCTTTGAAAAAGTTGATGGTATTTTGACAGGGATTGCATTAAATGTGTAGATTGCTCTAGGTAGCATTGACATCTTCACAATATTTGTTCTTCCAATCCATGAGCATGGAACATTTTTCCATTTCTTTGTGTCTTCCTCAGTTTCTTTCATGAGTATTCTATAGTTTTCTGAGTATAGATCCTTTACTCTTTGGTTCGATTTATTCCTGGGTATCTTACGGTTTTGGGTGCAATTGCAAATGGGATCGACTCCTTAATTTCTCTTTCTTCTGTCTTGTTGGTGGTGTATAGGAATGCCACTGATTTCTGTGCATTGATTTTATATCCTGCCACTTGACTGAATTCCTGTATGAGTTCTAGAAGTTTTGGGGTGGAGTCTTTTCGGTTTTCCACATAAAGTATCATATCATCTGCAAAGAGTGAGAGTTTGACATCTTCTTTGCCGATTTGGATGCCTTTTATTTCTTTTTCTTTTTCTTTTTTTTTTTTTTTTTTTTTTGTCTGATTGCTCCAGATAGGACTTCTAATACTATGTTGAACAGCAGTGGTAATAGTGGACATCCTTGCCGTGTTCCTGACCTTAGGGGAAAAGATCTCAGTTTTTCCCCATTGGAATGATATTCACTGTGGATTTTTTATAGATGGCTTTTATGATATTGAGATATGTACCCTCTATCACGACACTGTGAAGAGTTTTAATCAAGAAAGGATGCTGTACTTTGTTAAATGCTTTTTCTGCATCTATTGAGAGGACCATATGGTTCTTGTTCTTTCTTTTATTAATGTATTGTATCACATTGATTGATTTGTGGATTTTAAACCAACCTTACAGCCCAGGAATAAATCCCACTTGGTCATGGTGAATAATCCTTTTAATGTACTGTTGGATCCTAATGGCTAGTATTTTGGTGAAAATTTTTGCATCCATGTTCATCAAGGATATTGGTCTGTAGTTCTCCTTTTTGATGGGGTCTTTGTCTGGTTTGGGGATCAAGGTAATGGTGGCCTCATAAAACGAGTTTGGATGTTTTCCTTCCATTTCTATTTTTTGAAACAGCTTCAGAAGAATAGGTATTAATTCTTCTTTAAATGGGTGGTAGAATTCCCCTGGGAAGCCATCTGGCCCTGGGCTTTTGTTTGTTGGGAGATTTTTGATGACTGCTTCAATTTCCTTAGTGGTTATACGTCTGTTCTGGTTTCTGTTTCTTCCTGGTTCAGTTTTGGTAGTTGATACATCTCTAGGAATGCATCCATTTCTTCCAGGTTATCTAATTTGCTGGCATAGAGTTGCTCATAATATGTTCTTATAATTGTATTTCTTTGGTGTTGGTTGTGATCTCTCCTCTTTCATTCGTGATTTTATTTCTTTGGATCCTTTCTCTTTTCTTTTGATAAGTCTGGCCAGAGGTTTATCAATCTTATTCTTTCAACAAACCAGCTCTTAGTTTCATTGATCTGTTCTACTGTTCTTTTGGTTTCTATTTCACTGATTTCTGCTCTGATCTTTATTATTTCTCTTCTCCTGCTGGGTTTAGGCTTTATTTCCTGTTCTTTCTCCAGCTCCTTTAGGTGTAGGGTTAGGTTGTGTATTTGAAACCTTTCTTGTTACTTGAAAAAGGCTTGTATTGCTATATACTTTCCTCTTAGGACTGCCTTTGCTGCATCCCAAAGATTTTGAACTGTTGTGTTTTCATTTTCATTGGTTTCTATTATCTTCTTTAATTTCTGGGTTGACCCATTCATTCTTTATTAGAATGCTCTTTAGCCTCCATGTATTTGAGTTCTTTCCAACTTTCCTCTTGTGATTGAGTTCTCGTTTCAAAGCATTGTGGTCCAAAATATTCAGAGAATGATCCCAATCTTTTGGTACTGGTTGAGACCTAATTTGTGACCCAGGATGTGATCTATTCTGGAGAATGTTCCATGGGCACTAGAGAAGAATGTGTATTCTGTTGCTTTCTAACTATATCTGTGAAGTCCATCTGGTACAGTGTGTCATTTAAAGCCTTTATTTCCTTGTTGATCTTTTGCTTAGATGATCTGCCCATTTCATATATGGACATATATGTGTCCATTTCACATTAAAATCCCCTACAATTATTGTATTATTGTCAATGTGTTTCTTTGATTTTGTTATTAATTGGCTTGTATAATCGGCTGCTCCCATGTTAGGGGCATAGATATTTAAAATTGCTAAATCTTCTTGTTGGATAGACCCTTTAAATACGATATAATGTCCTTCCTCATCTCTTATTATGCTCTTTGTTTAAAATCTAATTTGTCTGATCTAAGGATTGCCACCCCAGCTTTCTTTTGATGTCCATTAGCATCATAAATGGTTTTCCACGCCCCCCCCCCTTAAATCTGGAGGTATCTTTGGTCTAAAATGAGTCTCTTGCAGACAGTATATCGATGAGTCTTGTTAAATCCAATCTGATACCCTGTGTCTTTTGATTGGGGCATTTAGCCCATTAACATTCTGAGTAACTATTGAAAGATGAATTTAGTGCCATTGTATTGCCTGTAAGGTGACTGTCACTGTATAATGTGTCTGTTCCTTTCTGGTCTATGTTACTTTTAGTTAGGTTCTTTCTTTGCTTAGAGGACCCCTTTCAATATTTCTTGTAGGGCTGGTTTGGTGTTCACAAATTATTTTAGTTTTTGTTTGTCCTGAAAGCTTTTTATCGCTCCTTCTATTTTCAATGACAGCCTAGCTGGATATAGTATTCTTGGCTGCATGTTTTTCTCATTTAGTGCTCTGAATATATCATGCCAGTCCTTTCCACCCTGCCAGGTCTCTATGGATAGTTCTGCTGCCAATCTAATGTTTCTACCATTGTCGGTAGACTCAAGTGCAGACTCTAGCCTACCATTGTCTACCATTGTCGGTAGACTCAAGTGCAGACTCAAGCTGCACTCTGTGCTCACCCGGCCTGTCTGTCAGACCTCTTGTCCCAAGCTGTTTTCAGGATTTTCTCTTTGTCTCCAAGACTTGTAAGTTTTACTATTAGATGTCAGGGTGTTGACCTATTTTTATTGATTTTGAGAGGGGTTCTCTGTGCCTCCTGGATTTTGATGCCTGTTTCCTTCCCCAAATTAGGGAAGTTCTCTGCTATAATTTGCTCCAAGATACCTTCTGCCCCTCTCTCTCTTCCTTCTTCTTCTGGGATCCCAATTATTCTAATATTGTTTCATCTTATGGTGTCACTTATCTCTTGAATTCTCCCCTCGTGATCCAGTAGTTGTTTATCTCTCTTTTTCTCAGCTTCTTTATTCTCCATCATTTGGTCTTCTATATTACTAATTCTCTCTTATGCCTCATTTATCTAGCAGTTAGAGCCTCCATTTTGGATTGCACCTCATTAATAGCCTTTTTGATTTCGACTTTGTTAAGATTTTAGTTCTTTTATTTCTCCAGAAAGGGATTCTCTAGTATCTTCCATGCTTTTTTCAAGCTCAACTAGTATCTTTATAATCATCATTCTGAACTCTAGTTCTGACATCTTACTAATGTCTGTATTGATTAGGTCCCTGGCAGTTAGTACTGCCTCTTGTCTTTTTTGTGATGTGAGTTTTCCATCTTGTCATTTTTTCCAGAGGAGAATAGATGAATGAGAGAACAAAATACTAAAAAAAATGCTAAAAGTGTAACAATGACCCCAGAAAAATATATACTAAACAAATCAGAAAAGTCCTGAAACAGGGGGGAAAAGAAAGGGGGAAAAAAAAAAGAATATGATCAGGCTGGTGAATATAACAGAGCCACATACTAGATTTTGGGTATATTTTGGTCTGTTAGAAGAAATTGCCTCCCTAAATTTTAAAGAAAGAAAAACTTATGTGTATTGTGTATGTCTATATATATACACATACACAAAAATAAGGGTAAATACAATGAAGGGATGGACTATGACTGTAAAGATGGAAATTAAATATTTTAAAAAAGGAATTGATAAGAAGTTGGTTGAAACAAGAATGAAAAATATTTTAAAAAGAGAGAATGTGATCAGGTGGGAGACTAAGACGTCATACACTAGAATTAGGGTATATTTTGGTCTGTTAGAAGAAACTGTATCCCAAAATTCTAAAGAAAGAAAAACTTATATATATACAAAAAATAAGGTTGTATACAATGAAGAGATAGAATATGACTGTAAAAATGAAAAATTAAAAAAGATTTTTAAAAAAGGAATTGATAAGATGTTGGTTGAAAAAGGAAAAGAAAAATTCAATGAAAAAATAGAAAAAGAAAAAATAAAGAAAATTTTAAAAATTAACTTTGAAAGACTAAAGCATCATGGGAAAAAAAGCCATGAATTCTATGTGCTGTATTCCCCTAGCGCTGGGGTTTTTCAGTTCTCATTGATCAGTAAACTTGGTCTTGGCTGGATGTTCTTACTGATCTTCTGGGGGCGGGGCCTGTTGCTGTGATTCTCAAATGTCTTTGCCAGAGGCGGAATTATCCCACCCTTGCCGGGGCGGACTGAGCAATCTGCTTGGGTTTGCTCTCAGGAGCTTTTGTTCCCTGCAACCTTTCCTTACAGCTTTGGAGGATGAGAGTGAAAATGGTGGCCTCTGAATCTCTGGTCCTGGAGGAGCTGAGACCTCGGGGTCCCACTCCTCAGTGCACCCCCAGGGAATAGCAGTCAATCACTCCTGTCCCCCCAGTCTCCAGCTGCACTCTGTGCTCATCTGGCCTGTGACCCAGCATTTCTATCTCTGGCACACAACCCGGTGTGGAGTCTCCAAACCCAGCAGATTCCTGTGGTGAGATCCTGCACCTCTCCACCCTGGGAGAGGAAAGGGAGTCTCCCCAGATCTGCCTCTTGTTGGGTCCCTGCTGGAAGAGCACTGGCTGGACTGTGCCGCAGATCATGGTTTATGGCAACCCCAAGCTGAGAGCCCACTCCTCCGCTCCATCTTTGCAGCCAGCTTCCCCGCTCCGATACCTGGGAGCTCTGCCACACTCAGGCACCCCTGTCTTTCTGTGACCCCGAGGGTTCTGAGACCACACTGTCCCAGTGCCGGTTCCACCCCCTGCTTAGCCACTGGAGCAACATCCCTCAGAGGAGCAGACTTCTAAAATTTCCAATTTTGTGCTCTGAGGCTCTATCACTTGCCGGTAGCGACTGACAGAGGCTCCCTCCCCCTGCAGTCTATCTTTCTGTCCGTAAATCACCTTGGACTCACTTCTCCGCATGTCCTACCTTCCAGAAAGTGGTCGCTTTTCTGTTCAGAGAGTTGCTGCTATTCTTTTCTTCGATCTCCTTTTGAGTTTGTAGGTGTTCTGAATGGTTTGGTAACTACCTAGCTGAATTCCTGGGACCAGAAGAAATTGAGGTCTCCTACTCCTCTGCCATCTTGCTCCTCCCCTGTCCCCAACTTCAACTAAATTTGACCATTGTTTTTAGAAACAAAAGAAAATTCTTGATTACTTAATCTTTTTTTCCCAAGTTTATATTTAAATTCAAGTTAGATAACATATAGTGTAGTATTGGTTTCAAGAATAAAATTTAGTGATTCATCACTTATGTATAACACCCAGTGCTCATCACAAGTGCCCTCCTTAATGCCCATCAGCCAATTAACCCATCCCCCACCCACCTCTGCTCCAGCAAATCTTATCATAAGGCTGCCTGGGTATAGCCAATTACCCCCACTATTAATGCCTTTTTAAAATTAAATGCTGTAACCATTTTAAGATGTCAGTATCAGAACAGTCATTCTTACCCTGATTCTTACCCTCTTACCCTCTTACCCTCATGGCACATGAAATAGATCATTGCAGTAAGCCTCAGTTTACACCACGACTGAAGATAACAGGACTAAAGATAACAAATGAGACAAGTACCGTTGACTATTTTATTCAGCAGTTCAATTATTTTTGATATAGAAGACCCCAGAGTTGTACCCTTCAAGAAATGACAGTTTTAATCTGTGAACAATTAAAAAATAGATTTTTATATGCAGTCTAAAGGGATCTTCATAACCTTGCCATTTAAATTTATTTCTAATCATTTGAATTTATTTCTATTCATTTCTTGACAGAGAAAATTAAAAACTGGGATACCATTCAGGAGGATCCCGAGGAATTGAAAGTATGTTCCATCTTATTGTTTATTGAAACTGCTATGGGTTGATTTTTAAATTATAGTATTTCTATAAAATTATATTTTGGAGATGATTACTTTAAAATTACCTTTTGAGAAATATTCTGTGAATGGAATTTTATTTTCCCAGAATACCACAATTTTCTAATATTTTCAATATAGAGAAAGTAGAAAAATAATTCAGTCTTTCCTTTAGAGTGTTTGATTTAAATTTGTCACTTGTTATTGAAATATTAGAAAAATTCTTTCAGGTTCACAACTCATGATTTGTACTGTTCCATAAATTTTTAGGATTGTTGTCAAATTTTGGAAAACCTCTGTCAAGTTTCCTTGATATAATGAACTACAAGATTTCAGGGCATTAAATGGGTTTTTGTGCTGTAATTAATATTAAAAACTACTTGAATTGAGTGAGGTATTATAAATTAGTTTGCTCTCAATGTCCTCATTGTAGAGACATAAGTGTTATGGTATCTCTAGTGAGGTTAATATATCGTGTGTGGCAGAATCAAACTTCCATTCTCATTACCAACAATTGTAGGTAAAATAAAAATTGTATAGTAAGAACTGAATCATCTATTTACACATCCGATGATTGTCTCCACACTTTTAAAAACGTTTCTCCCTCATTACCCATATCCTTCTGGTGCCAGGCATTATGACACTAGACATCCATATGTGATGTGTCTTCCATCCTGCGTCTTTGTGTCATGATGCCAATCGATTTGGCACAGTGGTGATAGGAGTATTTCTCGATGCCACTCTTACACTTAGATGGCCATCAGTGACCGAATTATATGCAGTTGTGACTGCAGAATATATCTCACTGATATCAAACTAAATGTATTCTCTCCTTGACTTCTTGGTTGAGTCCTCCAAATACCTGTGATTTTCTAATGTCATTAACTCAGTGGAAGTATGATGAAGGTGAAATCAGAATAGAAGAAGACAATAGTTTATTCCTTGCAATTAAGATATCTTTTCAATTAAAAAAAAAATGACCACAAAAAAGCATCACTACGGTCTCTCTCATGTCCTTGATGGTGGTGTTCGAATGAAAAGGCCTGAAGCTCAAAATTTATTGGCCTCAAAGGAAATCAAGCTCTGACAGTATTCTTCAGTTTTTTGCCCTGTTCTTCTCAATGGGCTTCCATATAATTGTTGCATGATGAATTCATTCAGTCAACTGCTTAATTTGTATACATCTTCTAAGTCCTTTTCCCTCCACCCATTCTAATACGACTGCTGAAGCGACGTTACAATACTGCATATTCTGCATTCCTTTTCCTTGATTAGATCTGTTAAAGATTACATATTGCTTATAAAATAATTTATAAATCTTTTGTGTGAAATTCAAACCTCTTCTCGTTCAAAGCTCCTCTTCCTTCTTCCACAACTTCCTTGTGCAAAACCACTGCTCCAGTGTTAGTCTTCTCATTAATCCTAGAACACTCTCTTTGCTTTCCTTTACCATAGAATCTTTGCTCAGGTGTACTTATCCCTTAAACTACAATTTAATAACCCAATATTCTGGAGGCCATCCCAAATCAAGCCTTTTAGGAAAGTAATTTCTCCTTCCTCCTAACTCATTGTATGTATTGACCACACCAGTCATTTTTCATTAAGCATAGATGTTACTTACAGTTTGAACAATATGAGATTTTTCTCTAACACAAGTTTATAACTCTCTTAGTATTAATAGTTAACTATTTGTTGTTTGTAATTGCTAATGGTAATCTAATACTATGTAACAACTTTATGTTATTAAATAATAACATATTGGTACTTATCTTTCATTCTAAATCTCTTTTAAATAAACATTTGGTTTTTTAAAGTATTGATGAAGAATAAAAATGCAACAATAGCATTCAACTAATGCCTTATCTTTTTTAAAAAAGATTTACTTATTTACTTTAGATACAGAACACAGGGGGTAGGAGGCAGAAGGAGAGGGAGAGAATCTTAAGCAGACTCCACTCTGAGATCAGAGCCTGACGCTGGGCTCCATCTCACCACCCTGAGATCACAACCTGAACCAAAACCAAGTCAGACACTTAACCAACTGCACCACCCAGGCACCCCAATTAATGCCTTATCTATTGATCTTTGAAATCACATCGAAGAGAAGAAAAAAAACAGTAAAAATGATGCTTCTGAAAGATATTGTTGAAATTAATTCAATTATTTTCACTTCAATTATGGAGTGGCATCTGACATTCAACAATTGTAGGTAAAATAAAAATTGTATAGTAAACTCATCCCTAAGCATACTTTAAATTCTTCATAAATGTGTGTATATATTAAAAATCTTTATAGTAATATGCATGTATAATTATAAAATACATAGGTAACTATGAAGCATATACTAGACCATTGTGTAATGGTTAGCACTCTGAACTCTGAAGCATATACTAGAATACATATATAAATATTTTATAGTACTTTTAATTATATAAAGGAGTTATTTATTGACAGCTAAATTTATGTAGACTTAGTAGCATCAGAAGCAAATCATTTGAGAAGCAGATCTGTATAAGTTAAAAAGTGAGATTCAGGAGATCATCGGGTTTGATACCTGGTCCTATTGAAATCTTGTGACTTTGACAAAGTTGCTTTAATGTTCTGCAGTTCAGTTCACTCATCTATACATTGGAGATGGTAATAGTCTCCTATTTAATTATATTGTAATAAGTATAGTGTTGCCAATGTGCATAGATCTGTGTTTGGTATACAGTTGGAATTCACTAGTGTTAATCATGATAACATTCTAGAGTACTCCCTAAGTGTTAAGTTAGTATTGTTATTAGACAAGAACTACTATTAGAATTCTAAATAAAGCAAGATATTTAGATTCAGAGTCAGAGAGATAAAACCAAGGAAAAAATAAAGAGGTATCTATGCTGTTAATTTGTGTGCCACCAGTTAAATTCAACTTCAGAATGATAGCTGAAAATTCATATTTGCTTGATTTTTCACAAATACTTTTATTTCTTATTTTTCTCAAAACAAAAGACAAGTTTGGTTTTGTTATCAAATTTTTTGGAAACACAAACAAAAAGAAAAGAAATAAAACAGAAAACCATACTGGAAGCAAAATTAAAGGTAATGAGGGACATTTTATGATAAAATGATCAATGCAAAAGAAGGATATAACAATTCTAAGTACATATGTAAGCATCATCATAGCTTTAAAATATATTTAAAAAGATTGATATAAACCAAAAAATAGACAAAACCACAATCACAATAGAATATTTAACACACCCTTCCAATATCTAATAGAATAAACAGATTAAGACATAGTAAAAATATAAAAGATTTGAACAATAGAATCAGAAATTTGACCTACTGACATGGGTAGAATATTGACCATATAATGGGCCATAAAGAAAATCTCATCACATTTTTTTTCATTATTTTTGTAAATTTTTATTTACATACCAGTTAGTGAGCATACAGTGTAATATCAGTTTCAGGTGTGGAATACAGTGATCAACACTTCCATACAACACCCGGTGCTCATCACAAGTGCACTTCTTAATCCCCCTCACCTATTTAACCCATCCCTCCACCCACCTCTCCCTTGGTAACCATCAGTTTGTTCTCTATAGTTAAGAGTCTGTTTCTTGGGCGCCTGGGTGGCTCAGATGGTTAAGCGTCTGCCTTCGGCTCAGGTCATGATCCCAGGGTCCTGGGATCGATTCCCGCATCGGGCTTCCCGCTCCTTGGGAGCCTGCTTCTCCCTCTGTTTCTCTCTGTCTCTCATGAATAAATAAATAAAATCTTTAAAAAAAAAAAAAAAGAATCTGTTTCTTGGTTTGCTTCTCTCCCTCTTTTTTTTCCCTTTGCTTGTTTGTTTTGTTTCTTAAATTCCACATATGAGTGAAATCATATGGTATTTGTCTTTCTCTGACTGATTTATTTCACTTAGCATTATTCTCTAGCTCCATCCATGTCATTGCAGTTGGCAAGATTTCATTCTCAGCCAACTCAGCCAATAGCTGAGTAATATTCCATTGTATATATACCACACCTTTATCCATTCATCAATCAATGGACATTTCAGCTGTTTCCATAATTTGGCTATTGTTGATAATGCTGCTATAAATATTGGGGCATATGTAACCCTTTGAATTAGTACTTTTGCATTCTTCAGGTAAATACCTAGTAGTACAGTTGCTGGATCATAGGGTAGTTCTATTTATAACTTTTTGAGGAACCTCCATACTGTTTTCTGGAGTGGCTGCACCAGCTTGCATTCCCACCACCAGTGCAAGAGGGGGTTCCCCTTTCTCTGCATCCATGTCAACACCAGTTGTTTCTTGTGTTGTTGGTTTTAGCCATTCTGACAGGTGTGAGGTGATATCTCATTGTAGTTTTGATTTGTATTTCCCTGATGATGATGTTAAGCATCTTTTCATGTGTCGGTCATCTACATTCTTCCTCAGAAAAATGTCTATTCATGCCTTCTGCCTATTTTTAAATTGAATTATTCCTTTTTGGGGTGTTGAGTTTGATAAGTTCTTTATATATTTTGGATACTAATCTCATCAAATTTTCAAAGCGTAAAATTATTGAGAGTACATCTTTAGATCACAACAAAATTAAACAAGAAAACAACTTTTTTGAAATTTTTTTCTTCCAAGTTCTTTTTTAAATGCTAGTTAACATACCGTGTAATATTAGTTTCAGGTGTAGGATTTAGTGGTTCATCACTTACATACAACACCCAGTGCTCATCACGACAAGTGCCCTCCTTCATGCCCGTCACCCATTTAACCCATCCACCTGCCCACCACCCCTCCAGCCCCTCTCAGTTTGTTCTCTATAGTTACGAGTCTGTTTTATAGTTTTCCTCTCTCTTTTCTCCTCCTATGTTCATCTGTTACATTTCTTAAATTCCTCATATAAGTGAAATCATATGGTATTTGTCTTTATAAGAAATCAATTTAAAAGATAACTAGAAAAACCCCAAGTTCCCAGAAATCGACACTTCCTCAGATACTTTATTTTAAAAATTAAAGTGGGACTTGTAGCTATTTCACTGTGAATTCACTAAGCTTAGTAGAAGAGATTAGGAGATGGACTCACACATATCCAGTTGCCTGATTTCTGACGAAAGTCAGAGTAAAGCAGTACGGTAGGGAAGAGATGGTATTTTCAGTAAACAGTGCCAGAACAGTTGGACTGCCATATTTTAAAAATGTATCTGTTGCCCTTTATTATACCATACACAAAAGTCAAATGCAGTCTTTTTTTTTTTTATTTTATTATGTTATGTTAGTCACCATACAATACATCATTAGTTTTTGATGTAGTGATCCATGATTCATTCTTTTCGTATAACACCCAGTGCTCCATGCAGTACCTGCCCTCCTTAATACCCATCACCGGGCTAACCAATCCCCCCTCCCCCCTCCCCTCTAAAACCCTGTTTGTTTCTCAGGTCCATAGTCTCTCATGGTTCATCTCTCCCTCCAATTCCCCCCTCCCATTTTTCCCTTCCTTCTCCTAATGTCCTCCATGTTATTCCTTATGTTCCACAAATAAGTGAAACCATATGATAATTGACTTTCTCTGCTTGACGTATTTCACTTAGCATAATCTCCTCCAGTCCCATCCATGTTGATGTAAAAGTTGGGTATTCATCTTTTCTGATGGCTGAGTAATATTCCATTGTATATATGGACCACATCTTCTTTATCCATTCATCTGTTGAAGGGCATCTCGGCTCTTTCCACAGTTTGGCTATTGCGGACATTGCTGCTATGAACATTGGGGTGCATATGGCCCTTCTTTGCACTACATCTGTGTCTTTGGGATAAATACCCAGGAGTGCAATTGCTGGGTCATAGGGTGGCTCTATTTTTAAATTTTTGAGGAACCTCCACACTGTTTTCCAAAGTGGTTGTACCAACTTGCATTTCCACCAACAGTGTAAGAGGGTTCCCCTTTCTCCACAACCTCTCCAACATTTGTTGTTTCTTTCCCTGTCCATTTTGGCCATTCTAACTGGTGTAAGGTGGTATCTCAGTGTGGTTTTGATTTGGATTTCCCTGATGGCTAATGATGATGAACATTTTTTCATGTGTCTGTTAGCCATTTGTATGTCTTCTTCAGAGAAGTGTCTGTTCATCTCTTCTGCCCACTTTTTGACTTGATTATTTGTTTTTTGGGTGTTGAGTTTGAGAAGTTCTTTATAGATTTTGGACACCAGCCCTTTTTCTGTAGTGTCATTTGCAAATATCTTCTCCCATTCTGTGGGTTGCCTCTTTGTTTTGTTGACTGTTTCCTTTGTTATGCAGAAGCTTTTTATCTTGATGAAGTCCCAAAAGTTCATTTTTGCTTTTGTTTCACTAGCTTTTGGAGATGTATCTTGAAAGAAGTTGCTGTGGCCAATGTCAAAGAGGTTACTGCCTATGTTCTCCTTTAGGATTTGGATGGATTCCTGTCTCACATTGAGGTCTTTCATCCACTTTGAGTTTATCTTTGTGAATGGTGTTAGAGAATGGTCCAGTTTCATTCTTCTGCATGTGACTGTCCAATTTTCCCAGCACCATTTATTGAAGAGACTGTCTTTTTTCCATTGCATGTTTTTTCCTGCTTTGTCAAAGATTATTTGACCATAGAGTTGAGGGTCCATATCTGGGCTTTCTATTCTGTTCCATTGGTCTATATGTCTGTTTTTGTGCCAGTACCATGCTGTCTTGGTGATCACAGCTTTATAATATAGCTTGAAATCAGGCAACGTGATGCCCCCAGCTTTGTTTTTCTTTTTCAACATCTCCTTGGCGATTCGGGGTCTTTTCTGATGCCATACAAATTTTGGGATTGTTTGTTCCAGCACTTTGAAAAATGTCATTGGAATTTTGATCGAGATGGCATTGAAGGTATAGATTGCTCTGGGTAGCATAGACATTTTAACAATGTTTATTCTTCCGATCCATGAGCATGGGATATTTTTCCATCTTTTTGTGTCTTCTTCAATTTCTTTCATGAGTGTTTTGTAGTTCCTAGAGTATAGATCCTTTACCTCTTTGGTTAGGTTTATTCCGAGGTATCTTATGGTTTTTGGTGCTATTGTAAATGGAATCGTTTCTTTAATTTCTCTTTCTACAGTTGTGTTGTTAGTGTATAAGAAAGCAACTGATTTCTGTGCATTGATTTTGTATCCTGCCACATTACTGAATTGCTGTATGAGGTCTAGTAATTTGGGGGTGGAGTCTTTTGGGTTTTCCACATAAAGTATCATGTCGTCTGCGAAAAGAGAGAGTTTGACTTCTTCTTTGCCAGTTTGAATACCTTTTATTTCTTTTTGTTGTCTGATTGCTGTTGCTAGGACTTCTAGTACTATGTTGAACAACAGTGGTGAGAATGGGCACCCTTGACGTGTTCTTGATCTAAAGGGAAAGGCTCTCAGCTTTTCCCCATTGAGGATGATATTCACTGTGGGTTTTTCATAGATGGATTTTATGAGCTTGAGGAATATTCCCTCTATCCCTATACTCTGGAGAGTTTTAATCAGGAAAGGATGTTGTATTTTGTCAAATGCTTTTTCTGCATCAATTGAGAGGACCATATGGTTCTTCTCCCTCCTCTTATTAATGTGTTCTATCATATTGATTGATTTGTGAATGTTGAACCACCCTTGCATCCCGGGGATAAATCCCACTTGGTCGTGGTGGATGATCCTTTTAATGTATTGTTGGATCCTATTAGCTAGGATTTTGTTGAGGATTTTGGAATCCATATTCATCAGGGATATTGGTCTGAAATTCCCCTTTTTGATGGGGTCTTTGCCTGGTTTGGGGATCAAGGTAATGCTGGCCTCATAGAATGAGTCTGGAAGCTTTCCTTCTGTTTCAGTTTTTTGAAACAGCTTCAGTAGAATAGGTATTATTTCTTCTTTGAATGTTTGGTAGAATTCCCCAGGGAATCCGTCAGACCCTGGACTCTTGTTTTTTGAGAGGTTTTTGATCACTGCTTCAATCTCGTTACTGGTTATTGGCCTATTCAGGTTGTCAATTTCTTCCTGTTTCAGTCTTGGCAGCTTATAGGTTTCCAGGAAGGCCTCCATTTCATCCAGATTGCTCAGTTTATTGGCATACAGTTGTTGATAATAATTTCTAATAATTGTTTCTATTTCCTTGGTGTTGGTCGTGATCTCTCCCCTTTCATTCATAATTTTATTAATTTGGGTCCTTTCTCTTTTCTTTTGGATAAGTCTGCCCAGTGGTTTATCAATCTTATTAATTCTTTCAAAGAACCAACTTCTAGTTTCATTGATCTGATCTACTGTGTTTCTGGTTTCTAATTCATTGATTTCTGCTCTAATTTTAATTATTTCTCTTCTAATGTGTGGCTTAAGCGTTGTTTCTTGCTTTTTCTCTAGTTCTTTAAGGTGTAGAGTTAGTTGGTGAATTCGGGATTTTTCTATTTTTTTGGGTGAGGCTTGGATGGCTATGTATTTCCCCCTTAGGACCGCCTTTACAGTATCCCATAGGTTTTGGACTGATGTGTTTTCATTCTCATTGATTTCCATGAATTGTTAAGTTCTTCTTTGATTTCTTGGTTGACCCAAACATTCTTGAGCAGAGTGGTCTTTAGCTTCCAAGTGTTTGGATTTCTTCCAAATTTTTTCTTGTGATTGAGTTCCAGTTTTAGAGCATTGTGGTCTGAGAATATGCAGGGAATAATCTCAATCTTTTGGTATCAGTTGAGACCTGATTTGTGACCCAGTATATGGTCTATTCTGGAGAAAGTCCCATGTGCGCTCGAGAAGAATGAGTATTCTGTTGTTTTAGGGTGGAATGTTCTGTAAATATCTATGAGGTCCATCTGGTCCAATGTATCATTCAAAGCTCTTGTTTCCTTTTTGATTTTCTGCTTAGATGATCTGTCCATTGCTGAGAGTGGAGTATTGAGGTCTCCTACAATTAATGTATTGTTATCAATATGACTCTTTATTTTGGTTAACAGTTGGCTTATGTAGATGGCTGCTCCCATGTTGGGGGCATAGATATTTACAATTGTTAGATCTTCTTGTTGGATAGACCCTTTAAGAATGATATAGTGTCCTTCTGTGTCTCTTATTACAGACTTTAGTTTAAAATCTAATTTGTCTGACTAAGAATTGCTACTCCAGCTTTCTTTTGAGGTCTGCTGGCATGGAAGATAGATCTCCATCCCTTCACTTCAGTCTGGATGTATCTTTAGGTTCAAAATTAGTCTCTTGTAGACAGCATATGGATGGGTCCTGTCTTTTTATCCAATCTGCAACCCTGTGCCGTTTTATGGCAGCATTTAGGCCATTCACATTGAGAGTGATTATTGAAAGATATGAATTAATTGTCATCATGTTGCCTGTGAAGACATTGTCTTTATAATTGTCCCTGTAAATTTCTGTTGTAGATCACTCTTGGGGTCTTTCTCCTTTTATAGAACCCCCCTTAATATTTCTTGCAGGGCCGGCTTAGTGGTCACATATTCTTTCAACTTCTGCTGGTCGTGGAAGCTCTGCATCTCTCCATCCATTCTAAATGAAAGCCTTGCCGGATAAAGTATTCTTGGCTGCATGTTCTTCTCATTTAGTACCCTGAATATGTCTTGCCAGCCCTTTCTGTCTTGCCAGGTCTCTGTGGATAGGTCTGACGTTATTCTGATGTTCCTCCCTCTGTACGTAAAGAATCTCTTCCCCCTAACTGCCCTTAAGATGGCTTCCTTGGTTCTAAGATTTGCAAGTTTTACTATTACATGCCAGGGTGTTGACCTGTTTTCCTTGATCTTAGGAGGGGTCCTCTCTGCCTCTTGGACTCGAATGTTTGTTTCATTCCCCAGATTAGGGAAGTTCTCAGCTATGATTTGCTCAAATACATCTTCTAGTCCTCTCTCTCCCCACTCCCTCCGGGATTCCAATTATTCTGACATTGGAATGCTTCATGGTGTCACTTATTTCTCTGATTCTATTTTCATGGATTCTGAGTTGTTTTTCCCTGGCCTCCTCTTTTCCCTTTTTATCTATTATATTGTCTTCCAGGTTGCTTATTCTCTCTTCTGTCTCAGTTACCCTAGCTGTTAGATTATCTAGATTGGATTGGATCTCATTGATAGCATTTTTAAGGTCTGCCAATTCCCCTTTTATTTCTGCCCTTAGAGACTCTATGTTGCCATTAATTGATTTCTCCATTCTAGCCATTGTCTTCACAATTGCTAGCCTGAATTCCATCTCCAACATCTTGGTTATATCTGCATCCATTTGTAAATCTGCAGCATAAGTCATAATCTCTGAGTCTTTTCTGTTTTGGGGGCTCCTCCTCCTAGTCATTCTGTTGATGGGTGTTTGAGGGAATGTATAGAGTCGAAATTATTGACCAGAACCCAAGCAAGATGCACCTGTTTTCTTGGGACTTTAGGGTTCCTGGCCTCTTGTTTTCCCAGCCTGTCTTCTGAGGGAGGGGCCTGCCACGCTGTTACTCAGGCAACCCTGTTTGGGCGGAGTTGCCCTGCGCCCCTGTGGCGGGGGGATGGGCTCAGTGGGAATCATTCTTTGGGGCTTTTGTTCTCTGGCGCCTTTCCCTGGCGGCTTTCCATGTCTCTTCCAGGAGTCATAGCAGAAGAGACCGTTTCCAACCCTCTGCCTCAGAGCAGAGAGACCTCAGTCTGTTCTTCAGTGAGTTCTCCGGGCCACACTGTCTCCTTTTCTGTCCGTGCTGCTATTAACTACAGCGTCCTGGGTTGTGCGCCCCTCCGCAGCGCTCCCAGTCCTGCCTCCAGGTCGGGGCACGTCTCTGCCCTTTGTGCTTCTAAAACCGCCAGCCCCTCCCAGTTCGCGCGTGTGTGACCGTTGCTCTGGGTTTCCACCCCCGGGGGTTGCAGTTCACCGGCGCAACCCCGGCGCACTGGTTTCCCTCTCTGAGGCTGCAGTTCGCGTGCTCGACTGTTGCTCCGGTTTCTGTCCGGGGGGCTGTGGTTCGCATGCGTGCGACCCCGCCACTCCGGGTTTCCACCCCGGGGGCTGCCCTAAAGTCCTTTCCCGACGCCACCGGTCTGCGAGTCTGTGCCCCATCCACAGCATGCGAGGCTGTCACTCACCGGTGGTGTAGGATCCCCACGGCCAGGCTCCCTCCCGCTGCCATTTATCCTCCAATATCTGCCCACAGAATCACAGCTCTCCGCTTCATACCTCAAAACCAACTGCCTGCGATATTCTGTTTGTAGAGATCCAGATCTTCTTATATCTCAGGCTGGTTTCGTGGGTGCTCAGAGTGGTCTGGTAGATATCCAGCTCAATTCCGGGGACCAGTTGAAATAGGGTCCCCTACTTCTCTGCCATCTTTCCGCCCCTCCAAGTCAAATGCAGTCTTAAATGTCAAAGAAAAAATAATACTTTTAGAGGAAAGCATCATTGTGTCCTAGGAGTAGGCAAGGAATCCTTAAATAGGACAAAAATGCGCTAACCCAAGTAGAAAAAAATTGAAAATTTGTTCTATTTTAAAATTTAAAAAATTTCTTTTCTTCTTAAGCTCCAAACATTTTCTTTTTTTCCACTGCAATTGTTATATCCTGTGACATTTACAAGGATGGATTCTGTTGTAGCTAGAGCAATAAACATGCAAGGAGATTTAGTGACCCAGAATTCTTTTCTGCTTAAACATGTCAATGAATTTAGCATGAATTTGTGATTTGAACCCTCTTGAAAAGTGTCCAGCTTCAAAAGCAGGCTACCTTTGTCAGTTGGACTCTTCAAGAATATGTTTGAAAAAATGAGAGTCAAGCATAATTAGGTAAATAAAACATTTAATTGTTCAATTTAAAATGCAGAAATTCTGCCCATTAAAAAACACTAAGCAAAATGACAACCCATGGGCTGAGAGCAGATATTTATAATAAATATGTCCAAGAATGTCTAAAGAACATAAAAAGAATTCCTACAGTGAGGTAAGTACAAGACAGATAACTCAATAGAAAATATATATACACGCAAAAGACTTGAATGGACAATTCACCAAAGAGAATATCTAAATGACCAATCGCTACGTGAAAGTCACTCAACTTCATTTGTCCTCAGGAAAATGCATATTAAAACCCCAGAGAATTACTGCTCTGTGTTCAATAGAATGGCTAAAATTACACAGATTGAAAACATCAAGTGTGTTGAGGATTTGGAGCAATTTATACACTGCTGATGGGAACACCAATTAGCATAATCCTTGCAGAAAACTCTCTGATGCTACCTGTTACACCTAAACATATTCATCCATTCTGCTACCGTTCCACCCCTAGGTATGTACTCCTCAGAAGTGAGGACATGTCTTTGTCAAAAACCTCATAACAGCAGCCCTATTTCTATTGCCTCCTAACTAGAATCTATTCAGATGCCCACTAACAAGCACACAAATAAAATGTGGTATATTCAAATAATTGAATATTACACAGCAATATGAATTAGTAATCTGAAATTAAACCCAACAGTGCGGTTGAATAACAAACATAATTTTTAGTGAAAAGCTCTACACACTAAAAAGTAAATATGTTTCAATTTATGTAAAGTACAAAACAGACAAATGGATTCCATGTTCTTAGAGATTAGGACAGTGGTCCCCCTCTGTGTGGTGAGGGAGAGGCTGGGAGGGGCTGACCGAATGGGACAACTGGGGCTTCCCAGAGAACTAGTGCTGTTCAATGTCCTCAGCTTGGCGCCGGTTCCATTCCTGTCTCCACATTCTCAATATTCACCAACCCATTTGCTTATATGTTCTTTATGCATATTATAAATCAATATAAAGTTTAAAAACTCAGTGTTCAAATTTCTTGATTTTTGAATTAATAAACGCATTTATGACCAAGGAGCGTGATCCTGTTGCTTCACACACGTATATAACAATCCCTTAAAGGAATAATTTCCTGGACTGTGGGAAAAGCAGGCCAGCACTACATTCTTGGCAAGGTTTACTCACATTGTCTGGGTCTTGTTTGTGAAAGCATTGACTCACTTCAGGTTCTGTAAATGATATTTAAAAGAGCTTCTGTTATTTTCTCTTTTGAGGGTTTATGAAATCCAGAGGATATCACCAGTTACTGCTTTGCACATTCCGAGAACTTGAACGGGCTCCAGCGGAGGACATGCCTGAGTTTAAAAAAACAAATCAAAAGCAGGTCACAGCATTAACATTCAGTGGAAACGCAGGGAGAATCAGATCCAAACTCTGGCAATGCTGGGGCTTGAGGTTGATTTTTCTCTTTTACCTTGCAAAAGTTTCTGATGGGCGGAGCATCTAGTAATCCCTTTAATTCCCGAGCTGTGTTTCAATTTCCTTTTGAGCAAGTGCTTTCCTGCACTAATCACATTTTTTAGAGGAAGAGAATTTGACATAGTGTGAGCACCGTCAGCTATTAAATGTACTCCTAAAAGATCCTCAAAATGAGATTTCCAGGGGAGCTCGTTTGGCTTATATTGTGGACTGTTTGTGTGGCTAAAGGTAAGAGTAAAAAAAGGAAGCCTTTTTTCTATATTATAAAACATTTGCTAATATGCTTTTCACAGGAATTTGGTCTAGAAAATGTGATTTAATTATTGTTCTGTAGCTTCGTGTGTGAGTGGCTTTAGACATTGTTAAGTTTAAAAAATGTAAGTAGCTTATTTAAATCGTGATTATTTATCATGATTTTATTTAATGAAAAAATTCAAAAACTGTTTTTTTTAAAGATTTTATTTATTCATGTGAGATAGAGAGAAACAGAGAGACAGAGAGGACAAGGAGCAGAAGAGGGAGAGGGAGAAGCAGACTCCCTGCTGAGCTGGAGCACCCCCCCCCCACCTCAGCTCCTGGGTCTCCATCCCTAGACCTGGATCTCATGACCTAAGCCAAAGGCAGACACTTAACCATCTGAACCTCAAAAAATGTTTTAATAAACATTTTGAAGACTGTAACATATCATAATAATTTCCCTTGAAATTATCATAATTTATATTTTTTTGCTTAGAATTTTCACCAAAATGTTTTGTGTGAAAGTATTAAGAAGCATATGAACATATATAGAACCAGAACAGAAATTACTAGAAGTCTTCAAATCATCTAATGATTGAATTTATTTCAGATATAGATGTTAACTCTCTCTAAAGAAAATTCCATTTATCGTTTACAAATGATATTGCCACAGCCTTAGAAGTCTTGTAGAGAAGCAAGCATTACTTGTATCATTAGAATGAAAATATCACATAAATTTGAAAAAACCGAACATGCAATGTTTGTAACATCTAAGTTATTCTAGAAGATCAGTCTTTAGGAGTAGCAAATATGCATGTATAAGTTTTCTTTCTGGTATCAGTAAGACAATTACTAGATTTATATTAAATTTAATTCTAACCCTACTTCTCAATAAATTAAAAAGTTTCTTTGGAGGAAATGTGGTTTCTAATTCATGATAGGTAACTAGTTATGTGATAATATCTGACTGACATTTTTAAACCAAATCAGTTAGTTACCTATCATTCTTAAATTTCCAAATCTTTTCACTAAGTCAACAAGTTTTGATTGAATGCTTACTTCATGTCAGCCTCTAAGCACTGAGAAATGTTAGCAAATAACATAAAATCTCTCTCCTTGAGCGTCTCTCAATCTACAAAATAAAGGTAGATATCTCTTTAATTATATCCTTTAAGGTTTATTCAAATGCATTTAATTTTTTTCTGGGACAGAGCCTTTTTTCAGTTTTGCTTCTAATATGCTACTGCTTGTATTTTAGCGTGGAAACTTCATATCCAGCCACCTTTTAAACTAGGTATTCCATCATTTCCTTGCACACATAAATATTACAGTTCATATTCAAAAGTAAAATATTATTGTATTGGCAAAGAGTTCCAGAACCCTGTTAATGTTACCAATCGTAGCAAACATCTTTTTCTTTTTTTTTTTTTTTTAGATTTTATTTATTTATTTGACAGAGAGAGCGAGCGAGCACAAGCGGGGGGGGGGGGGGGGGGGCGGCGCGTGCAGCAGAGAGAAAAGCAGTTTCCCCGCTGAGCAAGGAGCCCAATGCGGGACTCAGTCCCAGGACCCTGGGATCATGACCTGAGCCGAGGGCAGATGCTTAACCAACTGAGCCACCCAGGCGCCCCACAAACATCTTTTTCTTTCCATAAGTGTTTTTTGTCTTTTCTTTAACAGGAATAGTTTCCGTGTCTCAAAATTTTACATATTGTTTGCTGAGGCTTTATGTAGATATCATTTGTCATGTGAGGAAGATTTATTTCTAGTTCATGTTTAAAACTCAAGAATTGAGGCCAAGTTTAATTAAACTGTTTAAGTGATTACAAAGTGGAATTTGAATTAAAATTGGGTGCTACAAAGTATGTAATAGAAATTAAATCAGCGATTTAAACTCCTTATGTAATTGATTCCAGCTGACTCATTTCATCTGTATTTTATATTTCATCAAAATGTGTTTAAACATAATATCAGTTTCTGCTGGTTGAATACTGGTTTGATATTTTCACAATCCGCTTTATTCAACCAGGCTTGACGTTGTAGCATTTCATAAATGGCCTCTGCTCTGTTTAAAGTGAACATTCCTCAAAAATGTTACTCACCACTACAGAGGAATAACAGCCGATAGGAAGAATTTATTGGCCCAAGTTTCTCCGAGACCAACTAGTACCTTTTTAATGCGATAGGTTCTCTGCATTCCCATTCCATTTGTATAGAAACATGAGTTGCTTCCTTATAAAACATCATGTTTGCAGGAGTCCCCACAGGCTGCTAAGAATCTGGTCAGATTTAGAGGAAAAAGTTGAGAGTAACAGTCCCTCAAACATAGCACATGGGCTCTTTGAAATTAGCCACAGCCCAGAAATTCCTGGCTTAAATTTATTTATTTGACAAACAGAGAAAACCCAGAAATTCCTGTGAATAAATTAAAACCTACTGAAACATGTCCAAGTACACACTGGCTATTTTTGTGTGGAGAGATATATGTGTTATCTAATTCTGGATGTTTAAAGGGCAAAAAGGTTCTTTTGGACTTAAAAAATATATATTTTTTTTAATTTTTATTTATTTATTTGACAGAGAGAGACACAGCGAGAGAGGGAACACAAGCAGGGGGAGTGGGAGAGGGAGAAGCAGGCTTCCCACGGAGCAGGGAGCCCGATGTGGGGCTTGATCCCAGGACCCTGGGATCCTGACCTGAGCCGAAGGCAGACGCTTAACGACTGAGCCACCCAGGCGCCCCCGGACTTAAAATATATTATAATTCAAAGCTAGAGAGATTCTCTTCTATCAGAAAGAGGAAGAAAAAAAATTTATTTATTGTTTCAAGTACAAGATGGTTCCAAATTTGAGTTAACCCTAAAATGGAAACAATAATTGATATTATAAATCATGAAAATTAATTATAAAATGTATTTTATGAGGATATATGTGAATGTAATACACAGTTATCTAATCCAGAAAACCTGAGGTAGTGGTTTTTAATCCAAAATTCTATGTTTCAATTCCAATATCATAAATAAGAATTCTCCTTCTCCCTTCACCCAAACCCCACATTTTCAGAGAGAGTTCTGTGGTGTTTACCTATATGTTGTGATTTAAAGTTGTGCAATGACCTCTTCAATATCCTCTCTTCTTCAAAAATGTTTTACACGTCGATATCACCAGATTCAACAAACCTGAGGTTAATGTGGAATGACAAATACTCTGAATAAATACTTTAGAAGAGTTAAAACGAGTATTGTTCACTGCAATTCGCTGTGAATTATTCTAAGTTGATAGCTTCTCTGTAGCCATTTTAGTCAGGAAAGGTAGAATGGGATGATGAGAGTGAAGAACTGGACTAAGCAAGTCTGGGACATGGGGTATTCCTGGGGAGGGGAGGTCCGATGGGGAAGCACACCGGTGAGCCCCATGAGAAGGGTCAGATCAGATGCCCCCGGAATGTCATGAGAGGGAGAGGTCTGCCAAAGCAAGCTATGTTTATTTTAGGTGTAGGCGTATCCGGAGAATGAACATTCTGCTCTTTGCCTGCATGTAATGTCGCCTAGAACTGAATTATTAAGTACTGCTGAAATTATTCTTAGCTAGAAGTAAGTTCTCAAATGACACACAAATTAGTAGAGTCTTCATTTTTGGCCTTTGATTGCTAGGGCTTGAGCCAAAGTCTAAATCGATCCACTTTTCTTTGCTCAACCCCTGATTGTTCGACAGCCTTTGCACTTTTCGTTCTTCCCAGCAATGCCTCCCCCCACCTCTCCCCACACACCATCCCCCACCTGCCCAGGCCTGTGAGACTCTTGCCAACCCATCTCTCCTGTGCTCACTTCACCCATTTAACAACTTTAACTAGTTTCAGAATATGGTGCATAAAAAGGACATGAAATAATGCGGGGGGGGGGGGGGGAGTGTTAACATTTCAGCTTAAAATTATAAGGAAACATTATAAAAATGACTCAGAAAAATTAAAGTAATAGGACAGAAAAAATCAAAAAAATAACAGAAGGAAAGGGGTAAAAAGATTTGACAGAGCACTCTTCTTTTGACATTTTAACTGAAAGCACCAAGTTTCTCAAACCTTGTTGACCAAAAAGGTAATAGACAGAATAGTGGTTACTGAAACGTTCACTTCATAGACTCCCAAAAGTTTTTATTTTTTGAACTAAATTAAATGATTCCTGACTTCAAAATTATAACATAAATTCAAACTTCGGATACGTGGACTAGATGTACAATGGAATTACAGATATCAGAGTTTCTGGCGTTCATGCAATAGAGCTTTAAGGTCATGGAACATTTGTTCCCAAGTCTTATCTTTTATATTTGCTACCATCCACTATGCTCTTTCCAGAGGTTGCCTATAATCTGCAGATATAATGGAAAGACTCCAGGAGAGTTCCCTAGTCATCCATTCATTTTTTTCATTCATTTCTTTGTTCATCCAATGATAATTTTTTGAGTGACTGTTAAGTGCCAGGCCCTATGACTAGCATTTTCCAAAAGGCCATTTACTGGGGAAAAAAAAGGAATGATTACTATATTTTATTAACATACTGTCTTTTATCATATAAAGTATTGTGGTGGAGATAAGCAAAAGAGAGACTATAGGATCATTTAGAGGAGGCAAGAAACCCAAACAGGAAGGAGAGGATAGAGTGGGATAGGGTTGAGGAGTTGATTTGTAAGAGGTGGAATGAAGAGAGGGGAATATGTAAGGGTCACGATGGATTTTGCGTAGGCTTTGAAGGTTGAATAGAAGTTAACCAGATAAGGATGACAGGGAGGAGGACATTTAAGACTGAGGAAACATCAATTGGTATACAAAAGACTCTCAGTAGATCGATAAAAATGGAGGTTTGAAATCGGCCCCCACATTTCTTAATCTTCCATGAATGGCATTTCCACAAGTGCTAGAGGTGAAATTGGGTATAGTGTGTGTTGTTTTTCGTCTTTTTCTTTTTTAATTCTTATCCTCAAGATTGTCATGGGAATTATTCAGATGCTAAATCATTCCTGCTACAGAGTTTTCAAAGGTCCTCAATTAATGTCATCCTCTGACTCAGCTCCTTTTTATAGCAACCAGTCAGTATATCCTAACAATTTATTTTAAGAAGCTACCATTTTGACTTGAACAATAATTGGTATTAGGTATTAGCAATCCAAACACTACACATTCCAAGAAACTTGATTTCAGTGATGTATTCAAGCTGTATCCTGAGAGTAACTTGTTTCAACCCTAATTATGACATACTTGTATTCTGCCTGGTTTCTTATAGCTATTACCTGTTCTCCCATTTGCTTTTCATATTCCTGGAATTATCTTCATGGTCTTTACACTGTTAAAATACCAAGAAGAAATTGCATAATCATACTTTAAAATTTTTTAAATATAATTTCATTTTTGAAATGCTTTAATAAGGCAATATAACCTCTATCTGTTTTTTCTAGAGTTATTTTTTTAAACTTCATTTCTGGGCACCAGGGTGGCTCAGTCAGTTAAGCAACCACCTCTTGATTTCAGCTCAGATCATGATCTCAGGGTCATGGGATCAAGCCCTGCATAGGGCTCTGCAGTCAGCCCAGAGGGCTTGAGATTCTCTCCTCCCTCTGCCACTCCCCCCTGCTCATGTGTGCACACACGTGTGTGCTCTCTCACGCTCTCAAAATAAATAAATAAATAAATAAATAAATAAATAAATAAATAAATAAAATAAATAAATAAATAAAAATATTTTTTAAAAATTAAAATAAAAACTTCATTGCAACTGATATTTTCTTTATATGGGTATATATATTATTTGCCAAATATCTTTAATTATTCTCATGTTATTTGTAAAATACTCTGAATATGTTTTATTTTGAAAAGCTAATTGGATCAATTCATATATATGCACATATAACTAATATGCATATATACCAATAAGAAGCTAGGAAAGAAATTTAACATAAAATATCTACTTTTGCTAGTTCCATTTTGTCCATTTGATTTATTTTTTCTAAATTGATTTTTAGTTTTGCTTTATAATATATTCTAATATCTACTAATTTAAAATTAGGCTAGCTAAAAGGTAATATCCCCTGTTCTTTTTTTCCCAAAATAATTTTAGAAAAATAGAGTAATTGTATGAAGAGACCAACTTTAGCCCACCAAAGCAATCTGGTACACATTTGATTAAGGTTTTCTTAAACATATAATTTTATTGTGATTTATTTCATTTGATTAAGAATACTTTTCAAATAACAGTTTATAGATATACTGACTTTAAAAACAAGTACTTAGCTCTCTGTTATATGTTAATAATACCCCTTTAAAATTTGAAATTGGAAAAATTAAGTAAATGATGATTATTAAATTATCAAGGATATTTGTTTTTACCTTTAACCAATTTTTTGTAACTATGTCCCTCAAATAAAAGCTAAATGAATCCTATTCCTAACCAATAGCCAAATCCATTCACACTCTTATTTATGGACAGAATAATTTTAAATTAGAAAATCAGGCCAAGAGAATAAAAAGTTCACCCGGGTATTGTTTTATAAAAAATTTTTTGAAAATGTAACTGGCATTTACATGACTACATAAACACATAAGATGAAATATTTGTTGTTTAAACCTAAATAATATCTAAGACATAAGAAAGCTTAGTTCACTCATTAACTTAGAACTTGAGAAGAGAGATGCTATTAAAAAAAAAAAAAATAGAATCATCAGCTAAGTCTTCCCTTAAAATGTTTGTATGCTTTTGAAACATGTTTATGTTACCTATTTAATAAACCCTCTGCCCTCTTTCTTCAACAACTGCCAATTTAATTCAAGCAACTGTGATTGCTGTACATTCATGCCAACAGTTTGACTACATGGACTGAAATAACTCTTTTTGTCTAATTAAAAAAATTTTTTGAGAATGCAGTTTAAATAAACTTGACCTTTTTTTGGTCGATTCAGACAAACAAAAGTCATGTTTTGTAAGATACGTCTAATTCCTGTTAGAACAAAAGATAGTGAATCATTTAAATATTTTGTTATGACATGAGCTGATAATGCTCAGCATATTGAAGATTAGAACCAAAGTAGACAGGAGGTGAATTTGAGGTTAGAAGATCTGAGTACTAATGAAAATCGCTCCATTCTGTAAACACAGGATGGAGATGGTCGTTATTCTCAGGGAGCTTACATTTTTATGGCGGATAGATGAAATCTTTATAAACATAAAAATAATTATGAATCATGAACTGTGTTGGGAAGGAAGTAAAGTAGGGGCTGAGGGAAAATAACAGAGATGGGGTAGTGGGGCAGAGCCTTTAGCTGGGCTGGTCTTAAGTGGGTCACTTTGAGGAAATAATATTTGAGCAGAGCCTGAAAGATGAGACAAAGGCAACCACCAAAAGTCTCTGGTGCAACTGTTACAGGAAAGAAAACAACAAAAAGACCTAAAGGAAAAAAGATACATTTGAGATGCTCAACAAAACATGAACAAACCAGGGTGGCTTTGGCGCAATGAGTACATGATAGAGGAGACAAGATGATATCAGAGAGAATGGCAAGAGCCAGATAGGGGTTCCAAGGGCAAGGTAAGGAGTTTGGAATGTCTTACAAGTTAAAGGGAAAGTCACCGGAGAATTTTAAACACAGGAGTGGCATGACCAATTTTGCAAAAACTCCTGTGTAGCCCTGTGGAGGATGGAGTCTTGGAGACTAGTTAGCAGACTGTTTCATAGTCAAGGTGGCAAATGGTAACAATCAGAACTAAGATTTTGGAGATGGCAGTAGAAAGATGCACAAATGGAGTAGGGGGTGGTGATACCGTTTTCTTATTGTCAACAGATGCTGTTTAAAGTTCATGGGAAAAGCACCAGAATCTTAAGAATTACTTAAAGTAAAAAGGGTAATCGATATGAGAACTCTTATTCTATAGTAAACATATATACACAGTAAATATTGTGAGAAGGTGTTAGGAAGATGATGTCAAAGAGTTAGATCCTTGTCTTTTGTATCTGGTTGTTAAAAGCAATTAACTAAATTTGAAAAATCAAGAATTATCTTGAAATATAACCAAGAGGAAATGCATTTGCCTCAGGCTAGCTAATGGGCTGAAACTATGTGTATGTGTGTGTGTATTGATTAATGTTTTGTGGATGGATTACTCTTTTGGTAGATTCGTTACTTTTGAAAAAAATAATTTAGGGTCATCTGGGAGGCACAGCTAGTTAAGCGCCTTAGTCTTGGTTTTGGCTCAGATCATGATCTCAGGGTCCTGAGATCAAACCCTGTGTGGGGTTCAGAGCTCAGCACAGAGTCAGCTTAAAACTCTCTCTTCCTATTCCTCTGCTCCTCCTCCTCCCCCATCTCTCCCTTCCCCCCCCTGCAAGCTTGGGTTCCTGGGCTCTCTCTCTCTCAAATAAATAAATCCTTTAAAAAATAATAATAATTTAAATTGAGTAAATTAATTGATTAAAAAAACTTTATTACTCTTCCCTTGCATTAACTTAATAGGATAGGAACTAATTCTATCAAAATGTTAATACACTAGTGAAAAACAGTTCTGTATTCACAATATGGCATCTATGTTTGAAATTTAACTAATTTATTTTTCCAGTAATCTGAATGCCATGAAGTGGATCTGAATTTCTAAACTGAAAAACACACACATTAGTCTGTAATTAAGCATAAAATTTTCATATGAAAACATGAACACTAAATTTAAAAACCAACAACTACAAAAAAAAATCTGGCTTTTGGGGGGCAGAAATGTGGGGAGATGGGGTTTGTGTTGTTTTATGATAGGGCATCAGCCCCATCTAGTGGAGAAAAAGTATGTTTACTTAAACTCTAAAAATCAAAACTCTACAGTGGAATCATTTATTAAAATTTCCCTAACATAAATGTGCTAAAAATTTGCTAAAACTTCAAAGAAAAATTACTGTATATGAAATCCCACACAGGTATTATATACTACACAAAAATATAGTTTTATATGGAGCTTCTATGAAATGTAAAACGTTTTCATGATGGGTATGTTCCATGATGGGATTCAGCTCAGTTGATTATTCGCCCCTTGTCTTTTAAAAAGAAACTCTAGAATGGAATGTTAAACCATTGTCATAAAACCAAGTAAAGAAAGGAGTTTAGTTGCGTCTGCCTTCGGCTCAGGTCACGATCCCAGGGTCTTGGGATCGAGCCCCGCATCGGGCTCCCTGCTCAGCGGGAGGCCTGCTTCTCCCTCTCCCACTCCCCCTGCTTGTGTTCCCTCTCTCGCTGTGTCTCTCTCTGTCAAATAAATAAATAAAATCTTTAAAAAAAAAAAAAAAAGGAGTTTAGCAATGAAAGTAAAACGAATAAATATGTATGGTGATAAGTATCTTTGAATTTCCCATTTTTATTTTTTTAATTTAAATTCAATTAACCAACATATAGTACATCATTAGTTTCAGATGTAGTGTTCAGTGATTCATCAGTTGCATATAACACCCAGTGTTCATCACATCACGTGCCCTCCTTAATGCCCACCACCCTGTTGCCCCATCCCCCCACCCATCTGCCTTCCGTAACCCTCAATTTGTTTCCCAGGGTCAAGAGTCTCTCATGGTTTGTCTCCCTTCTGATTCTTTCCCATTCAGTTTTCCCTCCCTTCCCCTATGGTCCTCTGCACTATTTCTTATATTCTACATAAGAGTGAAACCCTGTGATAATTGTCTTTCTCTGATTGACTTATTTCATTAAGTGTAATACCCTCCAGTTCCATCCAGGTCTATGTAAATGTTAGGTATTCATCCTTTCTGATGGCTGAATAATATTCCATTGTATATATGAACCACATCTTCTTTATCCATTCATCTGTTGAAGGACATCTTGGCTCCTTCCACAGTTTGGCTATTGTGGACATTGCTGCTATGAACACTGAGGTGCATGGGCCCCTTCTTTTCACTACATCTGTATCTTTGGGGTAAGTACCCAGTAGTGCAATTGCCAGGTTGAGGGTAGTTCTCTTTTAAATTTTCGAGGAACCTCCATACTGTTTTTCAGAGTGGCTGCACCACTTTGCATTCCCACCAACAGTGTAAGAGGGTTCCCCTTTCTCCACATCCTCACCAACACATGCTGTTTCCCGTGTTGTTAATTTTAGCCATTTGACAGGTGTGAGGTGATATTTCATTGTGGTTTTGATTTCTATTTCCCTGATGATAAGTGATGTTGAGTGTCTTTTTAGGTGTCTGGTAGCCATCTGTACTTCTTCTTCAGAAAAATGTCTATTCGTGTCTTCTGCCCATTTCTTAACTGGATTATTTGTTCTTTGGGTGTTGAGTTGGATAAGTTTTTTATATATTTTGGATGCTAACCCTTTATCAGATATGTTATTTCCAAATACCTTTTCCCATTCTGAAGGTTGCCTTTCAGTTCTGTTGATCATTTTCTTCACTGTGCAGAAGCTCTTTATCTTGATGAAGGCCCAATCCCAATATTTCATATTTTCTTTTGTTTCCCTTGCCTCCAGAGATGTGTCTAGTAAGAAGTTGCTAGGTCAGAGACGTTGCGCCTGTGTTCTCCTCTAGGATTTTGGTGGTTTCCTGTCTCACATTTAGGTCTCTCATCCATTTTGAATTTATTTTTTGAGTAAGGTGTAAGAAAGTGGTCCAGTTCCATTCTTTTGCATGTGGCTATCCAGTTTTCCCCAACACCATTTGTTGAAGAGACTGTCTTTTTTCCACTGAATATTCTTTTCTGCTTTGTCAAAGATTAGTTGACCTTATAGTTGTGGGTCCATTTCTGGGTTTTCTATTTTGTTCCATTGATTGATCTATGTATCTGTTTTTGTACGAGTACTAAACTGTATGGATGACTACAGGTTTGTAATATAGCTTGAAGTCCAGAATCATGATGCCTCCAGCTTTGCTTTTCTTTTTCAACATTCCTTTGGCTTTTTGGGGTCTTTTGTGATTCCATACAAATTTTAGGGTAGGTTGTTCTAGCTCTGTGAAAAATGCTGGTGGCATTTTGATAGGGATTGCATTAAATGTGTACATTGCTTTGGTAATATAGACATCTTAACAGTTTGTTTTTCCAATCCATGAGCATGGAAAGTTTTTTCCAATTTTTTGTGTCATCTTCAGGTTCTTTCTTCAGCATTCTATAGTTTTCAGAGTACAGATGTTTTACCTCTTTGGTTGGGTTTATTCTTAGGTATCAGATGGGTTTTGGTGCAGTTATAAATGGGATCGATTCTTTGATTTCCCTTTCTGCTACTTCATTATTGGTGTATTGAAATGCAAGAGATTTCTGTCTGTTGATTTTGTATCCTGCAACTTTGCTGAATCATGTATCATTTCTAGCAATTTTTTAGTGGAGTCTTAAGGGTTTTCTACATAGAGTACCATGTCATCTGCAAACAGTGAAAGTTTGACTTCTTCCTTCCCAATTTGGATGCCTTTTATTACTTTTTGTTGTCTGATTGCTGAGGCTAGGACTTCTAGTACTATGTTGAATAACAATGGTGAGAGTGGACATCCTTGTCCTGTTCCTGGTGGTAGAAGAAAAGCTCTCAGTTTTTCCCCATTGAGAATTATATTACCTGTGTGTTTTTCATATGCAGCCTTTGTGATGTGGAGATACATCCTCTCTATCCCTACTTTGTTGAGGGTTTTTATCAAGAATGGCTACTGTACTTTGTCCAAATGCTTATTCTTAGAACAAATGCCAAAACTGAGGAATTCATCCCAAAAGAAAGAACAAGAAAAGGTCACAGGGGAGGGAAACCTTCTCCCTTGTCCCTGGAAAGGGGAGTTCATGCCCACTGCTGTCTGGGAAGCCCTTGCAAAAGAGGGAACAATCTCCCCTCATGTGTCCCAGGTGTCCCTCAGATCCCTGCCTCCACCGTGACTGTGTCTGGTCCATCGGCCTGCCCAGCAGCACAGTGCACCTGTGTTCTATCCCAGGCAGGCCAGCTGAGTTTTAGAACTCAAAACTTTAGGGACCTGGCGTGGTGCAGACCAGTGCTGGTCCTCTGCAGGAGGGTCCCACCACACAGGTTTGTCCCAGAAGGGCAGTCGCACCAAGGCGCAAGGGCATGGAGTTTGGAGCAAAGTACATCAAAGAACCCGTGTTTGGGTTAGCTGCCCTCAGCAGGTGTCTCTGGTAATGGTGCCTGTCAGCTCTTTTTTCCCCCGGAGAGGCAATGCCACCTCTCCCAGATGTGCATCAAGAAGAGGGAACTGTCTCTCCCAGGACATCCCAGGGGATCCTCAGATTGCATCTTCTGCCCCCGGGCTATCTGCCCTCATTCTCCACAGCAACACTGCAGCGCCTTTCAGAGCTCCATACTGGCCATGCTGCAGACTTCTAAAACTCTAGTCTTTGAGCCCACTGGTTGTAAAAGCACAAAAATCAGCCCCTCTCATTTTCCCAGTCAATGTCTTTGGGGAAGTGATTTCCTTGTGCAATCCCCTGTGCGCTCCTCTCTCTCATTCCCTCTCTCTTTCTCTTGCCTCTGTCCATGACCAGGGCTCCCCTCCACAGCACCTGTGATCCATTTCTTCCCTAAATCACGTCTCCGCACCTCCTACCTTCCACGATGTAGCCCCTTCTCTCCCTCTAGTTGTACAGTTTGTTCTATCAGTCCTCAGATCGATTTTATGGGTGTTCAGAATGATTTGATATTTATCTAGCTGTGTTTAAGGGATTAGGCAAGCCTAGGGTCCTCCTACCATCCTCCCATCTTAGCTCTTCCTGTAGTCATTCTAATATCAAGGATATTTATACCTAAATTAAGCAGCAGGCAGTATTAAAAATATTATCAATTAAAATCAGTAGGCATGAGCTTCATAGTAACATACTGTGATCTCTTTATATGTCATTTAGTTAATTTTTTGCAAAATAAGAATCATAATCTATATGCAGATTCTGTTACTTTAATACATTTATCATGAGATATAATATGTACAAATAAAATATGAATGTACTGTATTACAAATATAATAAATCACCCATGTCAACAAGTAAAACTTTCCCAGCATCCCAGAAAATCCCAGTGGGTTTCTATTATGTCAATACCCCTACCTTTCCTCTAGAAGAAGACGTTATCTTACTATTTCTGGTAATTACACTTTTGCTCTTCCTTAATAACTTCACAGCCTATGTACACATCCCTAATATCTATGTTTGTTCTTGAGTTTTGTATAGCTGAAATCATCCTATAATATCAATGTACCTATGTGTCTTTTTACGTCATGTGATTATTATTTTATCTTTTCATGTCATTTGGTAGCATGGGTGTACTATTCCATTGCACGAATGTACCACAATTTTTTACCCAGTCACCTACTGATGGATATTGTGAAGTTGTTTCCATTTTTGGCTATTAAAAAATCCTATGCTGTAAATATTACCACACAAGAAGCCTGGTTCACATGTGTGTTAGTTTCTCAGTGACCTATTTCTAGGAGTAAAACTGCTAAGTAATAAGTAATGCATATTTTCAACTCACTACACGTTGCTAAACTCTCTCCTACTGTGGTGGTTCCCATTTTCCTTTGGAGCAGCAGTTCTTTCCAAATAGCGGGATTTTTAGACTTTCTAAATTTTTACCAATGTCATGTTATTTTATTCATGGTTTATTATGGTTTTCATTTTCATTTCCAGTTTGAGTAATTTTCCATCAGTTTATTGATCACTTGCATTTTCTCGTTGGAGAAATATTTGTTTCGATTCTTCAAGATTATCCTTTCTTGCCACTAGCTTTTTCAGGTATTAATAGCAAAGTTGTTTCTCCTTGCATGTTTTGCAGAAGTGGCTGGTGAAGCCAACTAGTTCTACAAACCGAGGCTAGAGGGGTTTTTAACATATTTTTGTTATCAGGCTGTTGAGGTTTGTTTTGTTTTGTTCTAAAGATTTTATTTTTTAAGTAATCTCTACACACAATGTAGGGCTCAAAATCACAACCCCAAGATCGAGAGTCATATGCTCTACCAACTGAACGAGCCAGGCACCCCAGGACTCTTGAGGTTTTTAAAATCTCCTGGCAATAGCGAGATCCTGCCTCCTGAATCATTGCTGCATCTACCCATTAAGGAGAAGGGCTGAAAATTTCTCCAGAGCCAGATACCTTCCTGCACTACCTGAAGTCACAATTCAGGGCTTTAAGGACAGGGCTCCCAGATGTAACGTCTAGGAATTCTGCGTCAGTATCATCCCACAAATTTTGATATATAGCATATTTTCATTATTGTTTAGTTCAAGTTGTATTCTAATATGTATTGTGATTTCTTCTTAACCCATGAGTGATTTAAAAGTGTTACTTAACTTCAAAACTTTTGAGATTTTTCCAGTTATTTTCTGTTAACAATGTCTAGTGGTCAAGGTGTATACTTAGAGTGATTTTCAATCTTTTGAATTGTTGAGCCTTGCTTATAGTCTATTTTGGTGAATATTCCATGTGTAATTGGAATGAATCTGTAGCTGCGGCTGCTGAAGGTTCCATTCTATGACAATAAAAAAGGTCGATTTGGTTAAAAATGTTCATATATTTGGGGCGCCTGGGTGGCTTAGTTGGTTAAGCATCTGACTCTTGATTTCAGCTCAGCTCATGATCTCAGGGTGATGAGATCGAGCTCCATGTTGGGTTCCATGCTGAGTGTGCAGCTTGCTTAGGATTCTTGCTTAGGATTCTTTCTCCCTGTCTCCTCCTCCGTCCACTTGCTATCCCTCTCTCTCTCTCTCTTAAAAAAAAATAATGTTCATATATTCTATATCCTTATTTGTCTATCTGCTTTTCTATCAAATACTTGGAGAAGTGTATTTAAATCTCAAGCTATGAGGATGGATTTGTTTACTTCTTTTACTTCTGTTATATCTTGAAGACATATTATTAGGTTTATGTACAGTGGTATGCTGGCAAATGTATAACAATCAACTATTTAAAAAAAAAAAAGGAAAAGACCCAGCCACCCCACCCCTCCCACCCCACCCCCCACTCCAGCAACCCTCAGTTTGTTTCCTGAGATTAAGAATTCCTCATATCAGTGAGGTCACATGATACATGTCTTTCTCTGATTGACTTATTTCGCTCAGCATAACACCCTCCAGTTCCATCCATGTCATTGCAAATGGCAAGATCTCATTCCTTTTGATGGCTGCATAATATTCCATTGTATATATATACCACATCGGAGGGGGAGATGAACCACGAGAGATGATGGACTCTGAAAAACAAACTGAGGGTTCTAGAGGCGGGGGGGGAGGATGGGTTAGCCTGGTGATGGGTATTAAAGAGGGCACGTTCTGCATGGAGCACTGGGTGTTATGCACAAACAATAAATCATGGAACACTATATCAAAAACTAATGATGTAATGTATGGTGATTAACATAACAATAAAAAAATTTTTTTTAATTTAAAAAAAGGAAAAGAAAGAGTCTTGATTTGTAGAATTTGCCAATACCCATGGTGTAAATACTCATGATATGGTCAATTTTAAGTTACCAATGTGACATCACATTGGGAATACTGTATTGGGAAGAGATGTTTATAACTACCTCCTGTGAGTTGGTATGCGCCAACTCCAGCAATCATTCTAAATGTTCGTGCACATTTAGAATTATTACATCTTTCTGTTCAAATAGTTCTTTTATTATTGTGAAATGGTCCTCTTTTATCTAGCAATACTTTCTGCCTTAAGTTATTATTTGCCTGATATTAATATATTAACCCTATCTTTTTTGGCTAATATTTTCATAGTGTATTAGTTTTCATCATTTACTTTCAACTTATCTGTCCCATTTTTTAAAGATTTATTTATTTATTTGAGAGAGAGAGCCCGAGCAGGGGAAGGGGCAGGGGGAGAGAATATCTAAGCAGACTTCTGCTGAGCAGGAAGCCCAGCAGGGAGTTCAATCCCAGGAGCTATGAGATCAGGTCCTGAGCTGAATCCAAGAGTCAGACGCTTAACCGACTGAGCCACCCAGGCACCCAGGTCCCATTTTATCAAAAGTAATCAGCATATACTTCAATTTTATTTCCTGTTTTTCTCCAATCAGTGTTTATACTTTAATTGGAGTGGTGAATCCATTTACATTTATTGTAATTACTGATCCAGTTAAGCTCAAGTCTAACATATTGCTGTTTATTTTTTGTGTCATCTCTTCTTTGTTCTTTTATTCCTCCTTTCCTGCCTTTTCAAAATATTAATCAAATATTCTTTACTACCTCACTATATCATTTCTATTAGTTATATATCTCCTAATATTAATGTTTTATAATAAGCATACTCAAATTATTATAGTCTACCCTTAATCAATACTTTCACTACATTCTAAACTATGTAAACATTAAAATGGTTTAATTTCATTTGTTATCTCTTGACATTTTTGTTATTATTTTTACATATTATACTCCTGAATTTTTTACAAACACTATAAGACATTGTTATTGATTTCAAATCAAGTCTTTTTAAAATGTTGCTAAAATATACATAGCACGTTATTTATTATTTTTCAGTAGTCTTTTTATTAACCCATATATTTATTTTCTTCAGTTCTGTTCATTTAATATTACCCTTTCTTGTTTATATATGGAATCATTTTCCTTCAAACCTAGAGAGCTTTAGTGGGGTTTTTCTTAGTGTCAGTCTGCTATTGTTGAATTCTCTCTGTTTTTGGATTGTTTGAGAATGTGTTTGTATTCTCCTTCATTTTGCAGTATGTTTTCCCTGGGTTCAGAGTTCTCTTGCCATTTATTTTCCAGCACTTTAGAAATGCCGGCACCTTGTTTTCATGCCTGAGTTGTTACTCTTACAAACATAGTGTTACTTTTAGTCTCCTAAAAGAAATGTGTGTTCATTTCTCTGTCTGCTTTTAAGATTTTGCCTTTATCTTTGGTTCTCAGCAAAGCCTCCGTATAGTTTTTCTTTGTATTTACCCTTTTGGTTTGTTGTGAGTTTTTTTGTTTTGTTTTGTTTTTCTTGTTTTGTTTTGTTTTTTGAGCTTTTGATTCTGAGAGTTGATTTTTTTCATCAATTTTGGAAACCTTTGAGCTATTCTTTCTTCAAATATTTCTTTCTTTTCTCTTCTCTAGCTTTGGAATTTTATTTAGACATACACATATCACTTGACTCTGCTCCACACATTTCTTGTACTCTCTTTTATTTGTTATTGGTGTTTTCTACAGTTTTCCTATATTCAACTTGGATATTTCTACACCAATATTCTTCAGATTTGTGTTCTGCTATCTCCATTTGGCTCTTAAGACCATCCAATGCATCCTTATTTTGGATATTTATTTTGTAATTTTATATAACACATGATTATTTTTATAGCATCAGTTTTCTTTTGAATATCTTTGTCTTTTTACTCATTTTATCTATTATTTTCCTGTATTTCCTTTAACATACTTAAAGCAGCTATTTTAAAGAAACTTGACACTAATTCGGACATCTGGATCTGACTGTCTGCTTCTATGAGCCATTTATTTTTGCTTCATTTCTTGATCACATTTTTTGCTTCTTTATGTGTCTTTTAATTTTTTATCCAAAGCCATACATTTCACATGAAATAAATGTAATAATAATGTTTATATTATTTACCTCCCATTGACAAGTGTTTGCTCTTTCTTGATCTAATCAAGAAGCGAACTCAGATGGGTCTGAGTTGCACTTCTATTTTGAGTCAGTCCACTTCTGGTTTCAAAAGTCTCAAGGTAAAGACCTTCTTGGCTTTTTATCAATTACCTGGTTGGTCTCTTCTTCCTCCATCCTAGAACACTCTGAGAGATTTATCCTGCTTTTCTGATGTTTTGACCTCTGCTCTTAAATCTCACCCTGAGTGACTCAAATATGTCAACTGTCTTGATGAGGATACAGTTGTGTATTTGAAGCAAGATCCTTTTCTTATTGGGACTTTTTCTATGAGACTATAGGAATTTTCACTCCACTCTTAAGAAATTACTTAGGCTCCAGCAGAGCACACTCATTCTGCGGGGATTCAGAATTTTTCATGTTAGACATGCCTCCAAAAGCTTGTCTCATTTTTCTTTTCCTCATCGCATTCCTCCATTCAGGCAAAGCCTGATCTTCAATCCATACCCAGAGTTGGCAAACACGACCAGATAAGAAATGGCCAAAAACTGTATATTTGCATAAAACAGGCCCTTCCCACTTTGGTTTAGTTTATTTAATCCTTTTTCTTCTCACAGTTTCCAGTTCCTTTCAACACATACACACACACACACACACACACACGAATTTTTCCAATTTGCAGTAGGAATGTTGTTCTGTTCCATCCTATTCCATCGTATTTGGAACGTTCCCATTCAAGTTTGTATCATCTTGCCATGCTTTAGTTTTCTAAATAGAATTTATCTACCTGTAATGCATATGATACATCTATTTAATTACTTATTTAATAACTAACTTCCCTAGTAGAATGGAAATACTTGAGAACAGGTACTTTGTCTCTTTTAAAATTTATTGTTTTTTCTTTAGAACTTAGAATAGTGCCCAGTAAGTATTTTCCAAATCAATGAATGAATAGTTGAATGCGGTGCAGCAGTTAAGAATAATATATATAATATCTCCCCCATACTCCCTGCCTAAGAGGTCAGAGATAGCAAATGTTCCCTTATTTTCATTTTAAAACTTTCCATTTGTACATAAATTCCAGCTGGCAGATATTATCAATAATCCCACCTTTGATGACTTTTGTGTGTGCTGTACTTGCATTCCCAAAGGATAAGTCACTTCTAGCTTTCTGCAGTGGCTGTCTCTATTGTTGCATAATCTTCATGAAGTGGCATGCACTTGCAGCTTCTCAATTTATTTTTATGTCTAATGTAGTGATAAAATAATAAATAGAATCATTATTTTGATTAAAAAACATAGTAAAGGAGGGAGGGTATGTGCTATGGTGAGTGCTGTGAATTGTGTAATACTGATGAATCACAGACCTGTACCTCTGAAACAAATAATACATTATATGTTAAAAAATATATATAGTAAAGGCAAACTATTTCTATGGAAAGCTATTTTTACAAATTTATGTTGATTCAATTTCTGTAAGGTAAAAAATATATTTTATATATGTTAAAACATACTTTTGGATGGACCTGTAACAGCATAGGTATTTTTAAAAGCAAAAATAACCTAGACATATTGTAAATTTAAATAAGCACTTCAAGCACTTACTTTGTTCTTATTGTTTGTAGATTGCAAAGGACCTCCTCCAAGAAAACAGACTGAAGTTTTATCTGGTGCCTGGCCTGAACAAACATATCCAGAGGGCATGCAGGCTATATATAAATGCCGACCTGGATTTAGAACTCTTGGAGCTATTATAATGGAATGCAGGAATGGAGAATGGGAGTCTCTTAATCCATTAAGGATATGTCGGGGTAAATAATTCATATATTTGTGAAATTTATGAAAACTTAATTATTAAAATACTGAATGTTTGATGCAATATTAGCTGAATTATATAACTGTCATTTAAATACAAAATCGTATACCATCATTATTCTTAATAAATTGTTGTAATCTTCTAAAATTAAAAAAAAAAACAACCATACAGATAAGTCTAATTTTAAAATGATAATTGACATTTTTCACTTTTGCACATCTTCAATTATGTCCTCTGATATAATATCAAATGTCATTTTCCTTGAACTCCTACATAAAATGTGTTTCCCCATGCTACATAATAATATCATTATTTTTTTCATTTTAGAAAGGCCCTGTGGACATCCTGGAGATACTCCTTTTGGTTCTTTTCATCTTGAAAGAAGAAATGAGTTTGTATATGGTGCAAAGGTTGTTTACACATGTGATGAGGGGTATGTAGTCAATATTAAAAGAGGCTTATAATTGGGGCAGTTATAATTTAGGTATTAAATAGGAACTTTACTAATTAGTATTTTTAAGGTTACTTTATTTTTCTATGAGCACTTTTATAAGTACCATACAAGGAGTCTGAAAAATTAAACTATAATGGAAATGATTATATTTGGATACCAAATTATCTCCTTAACATTGAAAAATTAAAATGATTATAATTACTCTGGTAGAGTGTAGTTATAGGAGGGCTGGAAAATAGTATACATATAAATAAGGGTTTATTCCAACGAGTCCTGACTACATTCTATTATGTGCAGAGTACATGGGAGTTCAATATGCCAGGGACAGTGGGAATGTTAACAAAATCAGATTACATGGCACTTCTTTTGATAAAAGCTTATAAAATTTAGGAGAAGCAAATATTTTACGCTGACATAATAGTAACTACCATTCTTTAAGTTTCCATGGTCTGCAAATTATTCTTATCACATGAACCAAAAATACTACTATGTTCATAGTCATTGACTCTTTGTTCTCTAACCACCTACTGGATTTCCATGGCTAATCTTAACACTATGATACCTCTTCAGTGTTCTTTATTTCTGTTATTCTCAGCCAGGTCAAAAAATTGTTTTGAAGAAAGTTTCATACATGAGAAAACCAATATCATTACAATTTTATGCTACATAAATATAAATAGGATCAAGAAATTACAAATTTGGCTCTTGGGTGGCTTAGTCAGTTAAGAAAGTGTCTGCCTTTGGCTCAGGTCATGATCCCAGGTCCTGGGATGGAACACCAAGTCAGGCTCCCTGCTCAGTGGGGAGTCGGCTTCTCCTTCCCTCTCTGCCCCCCCCCACCCTGCTCTCTCACTCTCTCGCTCTCTCGCTCTCAAATAAATAAATAAATAATCTTTTTTAAAAAAAATTACAAATTGATTCTTATTATTCTCTTCTCATTTATTTCTTGATTTGAGGCAATAAAATATAATATTTTAAAGCTTAGGCTTTGGAGTAAGCCTGCATCCCAAAACTCCACAACTCAATAACTGTATTATTTTAATGACTCTTAACTCCCATTTCCTCAATTCTAGAAATAGAAACACAACAGGTGCATCATAGGATTGGTGGAAGAAATAAATAAGATATACATTGAAGCCCTTTGAAGAGTTCCTAAGATATTGACACCCATAAGTCTTAGTTCTTATGAATTTAGGCTCGCTTTGGCCACTACCTGAGGGAGATATTTCAAAGACATTTTTAGCCCAACTTTTAATCATTACTGATGACTTTAATTACACATGACCAAATAGATGAAGACCATCTGGTCCTACGCTTTCCAACTGCCTCATTCCTCACCTCTGAAACATCTCTTCCAATCCAGGCTAGTCTGGCCCCTGTAGGTTCCACATTTGACCCGGCAAAAGGGATCAAAACTCGGGACACCTGGGTGGCTCAGTCAGTTAAGCATCTGCCTTCGGCTCAAGTTATGATCCCAGGGTCCTGGGATTGAGTTCCGCATCAGGCTTCCTGCTCAGCAAGGAGCCTGCTTCCCCTCTGCATTCCGCACCCTCTGCTTGTACTCTTGCACTCTCTCTCTCTCTGGTAAATAAATAAATAAAATCATCAAAAAAGGGGGGGATCAAAACTCATAGACTCCTTCTACTACATTCCCTAAATCTCTTTTTTTATTATTATGTTATGTTAATAACCATACATTACATCATTAGTTTTCGATGTAGTGTTCCAAGTTTCATTATTTGCATATAACACCCAGTGCTCCATGCAGAACGTGCCCTCCCTAACACCCATCATCAGGCCAACCCATCCTCACACACCCCTCCCCTCTAGAACACTCAGCTTGTTTTTCAGAGTCCATCATCTCTCATGGTTCTTCTCCCCCTCCGATTTCTCCCCCTTCATTCTTCCCCTCCTGCTATCTTCTTCTTCTTTATTTTTAACATATAATGTATTATTTGTTTCAGAGGTATATATCTGTGATGCAACAGTCTTGCACAGTTCACAGCACTCACCATAGCACATACCCTCTGCAGTGTCCATCACTCAGGCACCCCATCTCTCCCACCCCCCACCACTCCAGGAACCCTCGGTTTCCTGAGATTAAGAATTCCTCATATCAGTGAGGTCATATGATACATGTCTTTCTCTGATTGACTTATTTCGCTCAGCATAACACCCTCCAGTTCCATCCACGTCGTTGCAAATGGCAAGATTTCATTCCTTTTGATGACTGCATAGTATTCCATTGTATATATATATATATATATACCACATCTTCTTTATCCATTCATCTGTCGATGGACATCTTGGCTCTTTCCATAGTTTGGCTATTGTGGACATTGCTGCTATAAACATTGGGGTGCACGTACCCTTTCAGATCCTTACATTTGTATCTTTAGGGTAAAAACCCAGTAGTGCAATTGCTGGGTCGTATGGTAGCTCGATTTTCAACTTTTTGACAAACTTCCATACGCTTTTCCAGAGTGGCTGCACCAGCTTGCATTTCCACCAACAGTATAGGAGGGTTCCCCTTTCTCCGCATCCCCGCCAATATCTGTCGTTTCCTGACTTGTTAATTTTAGCCATTCTGACTGGTGTGAGGTGATATCTCATTGAGGTTTTGATTTGGATTTCCCTGATGCCGAGCGATGTTGAGCACTTTTTCATGTGTCTGTTGGCCATTTCGATGTCTTCTTTGGAAAAATGTCTGTTCATGTCTTCTGCCCATTTCTTGATTGGATTCTTTGTTCTTTGGGTGTTGAGTTTGATAAGTTCTTTATAGATTTTGGATACTAGCCCTTTATCTGATATGTCATTTGCAAATATCTTCTCCCATTCTGTCAGTTGTCTTTTGGTTTTGTTGACTGTTTCTTTTGCTGTGCAAAAGCTTTTTATCTTGATGAAGTCCCAAGAGTTCATTTTTGCCCTTGCTTCCCTTGCCCTTGGCCATTTTTCTAGGAAGAAGTTGCTGCGGCTGAGGTCAAAGAAGTTGCTGCCTGTGTTCTCCTTTAGGATTTTGATGGACTCCTGTCTTACATTGAGGTCTTTCAACCATTTTAAGTCTATTTTTGTGTGTGGTGTAAGGAAATGGTCCAGTTTCATTCTTCTGCATGTGGCTGTCCAATTTTCCCAACACCATTTTTTGAAGAGACTGTCTTTTTTCCATTGGACATTCTTTCCTGCTTTGCCAAAGATTAGTTGACCATAGAGTTGAGGGTCCATTTCTGGGCTCTCTATTCTGTTCCACTGATCTATGTGTCTGTTTTTGTGCCAGTACCATACTGTCTTCATGATGACAACTTTGTAATAGAGCTGGAAGTCCAGAATTGTGATGCCACCAGCTTTGCTTTTCTTTTTCAACATTCTTCTGGCTATTTGGGGTCTTTTCTGGTTCCATACAAATTTTAGGATTATTTGTTCCATTTCTTTGAAAAAAGTGAATGGTATTTTGATGGGGATTGCATTAAATGTGTAGATTGCTCTAGGTAGCATTGACATCTTCACAATATTTGTTCTTCCAATCCATGAGCATGGAACGTTTTTCCATTTCTTTGTGTCTTCCTCAATTTCTTTCATGAGTATTCTATAGTTTTCTGAGTACAGATTCTTTGCCTCTTTGGTTAGCTTTATTCCTAGGTATCTTATGGTTTTGGGTGCAATTGTAAATGGGATCGAATCCTTAATTTCTCATTCTTCTGTCTTGTTGTTGGTGTATAGGAATGCCACTGATTTCTGTGCATTGATTTTATATCCTGCCACTTTACTGAATTCCTGTATGAGTTCTAGCACCTTGGGGATGGAGTCTTTTGGGTTTTCCACATAAAGTATCATATCATCTGCAAAGAGTAAGAGTTTGACTTCTTGTTTGCTGATTTGGATACCTTTTATTTTTTTCTTGTCTGATTGCTGAGTCTAGGACTTCTAATACTATGTTGAATAGCAGTGGTGATAGTGGACATCCCTGCTGCGTTCCTGACCTTAGGGGGAAAGCTCTAAGTTTTTGCTCATTGAGAATGTTATTCACTGTGGGTTTTTCATAGATGGCTTTTATGATATTGAGATATGTGCCCTCTATCCCTATACTCTGAAGAGTTTTGATCAAGAAAGGATGCTGTACTTTGTCAAATGCTTTTAATGCATCTATTGAGAGGATCATATGATTCTTGTTCTTTCTTTTGTTAATGTAGTGTATCACATTGATTGATTTGCAAATGTTCAAGCAACATTGCAGCCCAGGATCAATCCCACTTGGTCGTGGTGAATAATCCTTTTAATGTACTGTTGGATCCTATTGGCTAGTATTTTGGTGAGATTTTTGCATCCATGTTCATCAAGGATATTGGTCTGTAATTCTCCTTTTTGATGGGATCTTTATCTGGTTTGGGAATCAAGGTAATGGTGGCCTCATAAAATGAGTTTGGAAGTTTTCCTTCCATTTCTATTTTTTGGAACAGTTTTAGAAGGATAGGTATTAATTCTTCTCTAAATGATTGGTAAAATTCCCCTGGGAAGCCATCTGGCCCTGGGCTTTTGTTTGTTGGGAGATTTTTGATGACTGCTTCAATTTCCTTAGTGGTTATAGGTCTGTTCAGGTTTTCTGTTTCTTCCTGGTTCAGTTTTGGTAGTTGATACATCTCTAGGAATGCATCCATTTCTTCCAGATTATCTGATTTGCTGGCATAGAGTTGCTCATAATATGTTCTTATAATTGTTTGTATTTCTTTGGTGTTGGTTGTGATCTCTCCTCTTTCATTCATGGTTTTGTTGATTTGGGTCATTTCTCTTTTCTTTTTGATAAGTTTGGCTAGGGGTTTATCAATCTTGTTAATTCTTTCCAAGAACCAGCTTCTAGTTTCATTGATCTGTTCTATTATTCTTTTGGTTTCTATTTCATTGATTTCTGCTTTGACCTTTATTATTTCTCTTCTCCTGCTGGGTTTAGGCTTTATTTGCTGTTCTTTCTCCAGCTCCTTTAGGTGTAGGGTTAGGTTGTGTGTTTGAGACTTTCTTGTTTCTTGAGAAAGGCTTGTATTACTATATACTTTCCTCTTAGGACTGCCTTTGCTACATCCCAAAGATTTTGAACAGTTGTGTTTTCATTTTCATTGGTTTCCATGAATTTCTTTAATTCTTCTTTAATTTCCTGGTTGACCCATTCATTCTTCAGTAGGATGCTCTTTAGCCTCCATGTATTTGAGTTCTTTCTGACTTTCCCCTTGTGATTGAGTTCTAGTTTCAAAGCATTGTGGTCTGAAAATAGGCAGGGAATGATCCCATTCTTTTGGTACCAGCTGAGACCTGATTTGTGACCTAGGATGTGATCTATTCTGGAGAATGTTCCATGGGCACTAGAGAAGAATGTGTATTCTGTTGCTTTGGGATGGAAAGTTCTGAATATATCTGTGAAATCCATTTGGTCCAGTGTGTCATTTAAAGTCTTCATTTCCTTGTTGATCTTTTGCATAGATGATCTGTCCATTTCAGTGAGGGGGGTGTTAAAGTCCCCCATTATTATTGTATTGTTGTCGATGTGTTTCTTTCCTTTTGTTATTAATTGCCTTATATAATTGGCTGCTCCTATGTTAGGGGTATAGATATTTACAATTGGTAGATCTTCTTGTTGGATAGACCCTTTAAGTAGGATATAGTGTCCTTCCTCATCTCTTATTACAGTCTTTGGTTTAAAATCTAATTTGTCTGATGTAAGGATTGCCACCCCAGCTTTCTTTTGGTGTCCATTAGCATGGTAAATGGTTGTCCACCCCTTCACTTTCAATCTGGGGGTGTCTTTGGGTCTAAAATGAGTCTCTTGCAGACAGCATATCGATGAGTCTTGTTTTTTAATCCAATCTGATAGCCTGTGGCTTTTGATTGGGGCATTTAGCCCATTTACATTCAGGGTAACTATTGAAAGATAGGAATTTAGTGCCATTGTATTGCCTGTAAGGTGACTGTTACTGTGTATTGTCTGTGTTCCTTTTTGGTCTATGTTGCTTTTAGGTTCTCTCTTTGCTTAGAGGACCCCTTTCAATATTTCTGGTAGGGCTGGTTTCGTGTTTGCAAATTCCTTTAGTTTCTATTTGTCCTGGAAGCTTTTTATCTCTCCTTCTATTTTCAATGACAGCCTAGCTGGATATTGAATTCTTGGCTGCATGTTTTTCTCATTTAGTACTCTGAATATATCATGCCAGTCCTTTCTGGCCTGCCAGGTTTCTGTGGATAGGTCTGTTGCCAATCTAATGTTTCTACCATTGTAGGTTACAGATCTCTTCTCCTGAGCTGCTTTCAGGATTTTCTCTTTGTCTATGAGACTTGTAAGTTTTACTATTAGATGTCAGGGTGTTGACCTATTTTTATTGATTTTGAGAGGGTTTCTCTGTGCTTCTTGGATACTGATGCCTGTTTCCTTCCCCAAATTAGGGAAGTTCTCTGCTATAATTTTCTCCAATATACCTTCTGCCCCCTCTCTCTCTTTCTTCTTCTGGGATCCCAATTATTCTAATGTTGTTTCATCTTATGGTATCGCTTATCTCTCGAATTCTGCCCTTGTGATCCAGTAGTTGTTTATCTCTCTTTTTCTCAGCTTCTTGATTTTCCATCATTTGGTCTTCTATATCACTGATTCTCTCTTCTGCCTCACTTATCTTAGCAGTTAGAGCCTCCATTTTTGATTGCACCTCATTATAGCCTTTTTGATTTTGACTTGGTTAGATTTTAGTTCCTTTATTTCTCCAGAAAGCATTTCTCTAATAACTTCCAAGCTTTTTTCAAGCCCAGCTAGTATCTTTGAAATCATCATTCTGAACTCTATTTCAACATCATACTAATGTCCGTATTGATTAGGTCCCTGGCAGTCAGTACTGCCTCTTGTTCTTTTTGTTGAGGTGATTTTTTCCATCTTGTCATTTTGTCCAGAGGAGAACAGATGAATGAGAGAACAAAATGCTAACAGGGTAACAACGTCCCCAGAAAATAGACACTAAATAAATCAGAAAAGACCTGAATGAAACCAGGGGAAAAGAAAGGGAAAGAAAGAAAAAAGAAAAAGATAAAAATAAACAAAAACAAAACAAAACAAAAACAGAATATGATCAAATATGATCAGGCTGTTGCATAGATCAGTGCCACACACTAGATTTTGGGTGTATTTTGGTCTGTTAGAAGAAACTGCCTCCCAAAATTTTAAAGAAAAAAAACTTATATATATACAAAAATAAGGGTTAATACGATGAAGGGATGGAATATGACTGTAAAGATGAAAATTATAAAATAATTTATAAAAGGAATTGATAAGATAAGAAACTGGTTGAAAAAAGAAATAAGAGGATTTAAAAAAAAAAGAGGGGGGAGAGAATGTGATCAGGCAGGAGACTTGAACAAAGCCATACACTAGAGATTTATGGTATATTTTGATCTGTTAGAAGAAACAGTATCTCAAAATTTTAAATAGAGAACTACTTATATATATACACCAAAAATAAGGATAACTACTATGAAGGGATAGAATATGACTCTAAAAATGAAAAATAAAAAATATTTTTTAAAAAAGGGATTGATAAGATGTTGGTTAAAAAATGGAAAAAGAAAAATTAAAAAAAAAAAAAAGAAAAGACAGTTAAGAAAAAATTAACTTTAGGGCACCTGGGTGGCTCAGTTGGTTAAGCAACTGCCTTCGACTCAGGTCATGATCCTGGAGTCCCTGGATCAAGTCCCGCATCAGGCTCCCTGCTCGGCAGGGAGTCTGCTTCTCCCTCTGACCCTCCCCCCTCTCATGTGTTCTCTCTCATTCTCTCTCTCTCAAATAAATAAAATCTTTTTAAAAAAATTAACTTTGAAAAACTAAAGAATCATTGTAAAAAAACCATGAATTCTATGTGCAGTATTCCCCTAGCACTGGAGTTTTGCCATTCTCATTGATTGGTAAACTTGGTCTTGGCTGGCTGTTCTTGCTGATCTTCTGGGGGAGGAGCCTGTTGCCATGGTTCCCAAATGTCTTTGCCCAAGGTGGAATTGCCCCACCCTTGCCAGGTCTGGGCTAAGTAATCTGCTCAGGTTTGCTCTTGGGAGCTTTTGTTCCCTACAAGCTTTCCATACAGCTTTGGAGGACCAGAGTGAAAATGACAGCCTCCCAATCTCCGCCCTGGAGGAGCCTAGAACTTGGGACCCGCTCCTCAGTGAGCCCCCAGAGAAAAGCAGTCAATCACTCCCATCTCCCCGGTCTCCAGCTGCACTCCATGCTCACCTTGCCTGTGACTGAGCATTTCTATCTCTTCTAGCACCTGACCCTGTGTGGAGTCTCCAAACCCAGTAGATCCCTGCACTGTGCTCCATACTCCCACCCTCCACAATTATGATATTTTTGGAACATTTTGGACTTTTTACATAATCAAGGATAGCACTAGTCCAAATTTCTTAGCATGTGGTTTATTTTAATTTTAATTTTTTTATTATTTTTAATTAATTAATTTTTCCAGAGTGTACTCATCAAGTCAGGTCTGCATATATAAGCCATTCAATGTCAAATTTATCTAACTGTGGTAACTCATTAACCCCATCCTTAAAATCTAAAATGCTCTACTTGAATGGGAGTTCCTTGGGGCAGATGCAAAATGTGCAATCATTACCAGAGGCTTTAGATCAAGGCAAAGCATCCTTCTTAATATTACAGTGAACAGCTAGAGGTAAAAAGCTTTTTCTCCAAAACAAAGTAATGGGCAACATTTTGATAACCACAAGAGAGATAATTTTGAGAACAGAACTTCCATAAATTTCTAAATAATTCTATCTAGACAAATATTTCCTTCATCTGCAAATAAGGATTATTTCACCCATTACACAAGAAAAGAAAAACTTTCTCCCTCAAAAAATACTTTGTCTTGGGGCACCTGGGTGGCTCGGTCAGTTGGGTGGCTGCCTTCAGTTCAGTTCATGATCCCAGGGTCCTGGGATCAAGCCCCACGTCCAGCTCTGCTTAGTGGAGAGCCTGCTTCTCCCTCTCCCTCTGCCTGCCGCTCTGCCTACTTGTGCCCTCTCTATCTCGATGTCAAATAAATAAATAAAATCTTTGAAAAAAAATACTTTGTCTTTCTTTGAATGTTATTGAACCATGTTTTTGGATTTTGGTTTGGGTTCAAAGAGGTTATAACATTGTTAAGTGTAACTAACTGACTGAATGAAAAGATAAAAAGATATTGTGCACAAAATCATAATGAGTTCATGTTGTGAACCAAAGATTATGACTCTTCCAAGTCCATGTGCCTGAGGACTTGAGGGCCTTTCTTAAGTAAGAAAGAAGCTTAAGAAAGAAAGAGAAGAAATTTAAGAAAAAGAGAGAGAAAAGAAAGAAAAGGAAAAGGAAGAGGAGGGGAGGGAGAGAGGGAAGATGGAAAGGAGGAAGGAAGGAAAGAAGGGAGATGGGGAGGGAGGGAGGGACGAAGGTAGGAAGGAAGGTGGGAGGGAGGAAGGAAGGGAAGGAGAAAGGAAGGCAGGAAATGAATATGGTGTTAATTTTCTCTGAAATGGAGTTTCTGGACATTCAGAATGGTATCAAAATTGCATATAAATACCCATTAGCTCACCACTCTGTTATTTTTGGTTTTCAGGTATCAGTTGCTAGGTAGGATTAATTTCCGTGAGTGTGAACCAGATGGATGGACCAATGATATTCCTCTTTGTGAAGGTATATGTAAAATTGATTCACTAATATATTCAAATATTTAAAATATCTAAGAGTTTTTGAAATGTCTTACATTAAAATATCCTTAAAATTTGTAATTAAATATTTTTTACTTAAAGTATTTTTGTAGCTTCTAATATAGTACAGAATGGATATCTAAGCTTTTTATTACTACATTATTTTGTGTTTCATTAACCAAATATGAATACAGACTCATCTGACCTAATATTCAAAGTATTAGAGATTAGGAAATCTAAAACCTATTTTCCTTTCCTTTTGGATTCTAACCACTAGAAAAAAACACAAGTATCAGAATTTCAGCTTTATTCATGAAGATATTCTCACCCAATAACCACCCAAATGCAAGGATCTCTGGTAACAGCTGAAGTGAAGAACATGATTTAGACATTTCTCCCCTCTTGTGTGGCAAGGGAGATTTTCCTGTGGTCTTAGTCTTACTGAGAAGAGACAGGAAGTAAGAGAGAGCTCTGCTTTTTCTTACTGACACATAAAGCAAAGCATAAGAATAAGAAAATATAGATCCCATTTCCAATTTTTGAGTTAGTAATCTCAATCTCTAGTCATCATAGAAATAAGAGAAATGAGTCAGAATAGTCTTAATTCCATGGTGAGGAATAAGTAGAGGGGGAGAGGGAAAGAGGAGGGACAGAAGAAGGGAGAGAGGGAGGAAGGAGGAGGAAGAGCAAGGAAGTGGGGGAGGGAGGAGAAGAAGAAGGAGGAGGAGGAGATCTTTCATCTATGGAAATGGGGGGTGAAGATCTAAATGTTTTAAGAAACATCTACTCTGGAATCACCTGAGGTGTTTATTTAACCCTGAAAATTTTGATTACTAAAAACCTTCTAAACCTGTATCTTTTGGGAGATAGCCATAGAATTTACATTTTAATTCTATCCTGGATGATTCTACTATAAAATAAAGTTAAAATGGCATAACCTAAGAGATATTGGAAAAAAGTAAAATCAAAAGGAGTACTTAAATTATTTTGAGCACTAACATGGAAAAGGAAGGAAAATTAAGGACAATTTGTCTATTGAAGTAAATAGAATCAGAAAGTTGGCTTTTATACAGTGTTATATTATTCTGGGGCTTAAATGAAAATTTTCATTTAATTATCCCAAGCTTGAGACACTTGTTTGTTACTATAACAATGTAAACTGTCATTCAAAGAAGTAATTTTCTTTGTCCACTCTCATAGAAAAGAATGAGAGATAAGCTTATTGTTGTTGTTGTTGTTTAACTTACTAGTCTTTGTATCCAACAGTTTTATCAAATACTTCTTTAAAAAATTAAGTAATTTCCCCAATCTTACTTTGCTGATGATTTTATCCACATATCTGAATATATACATGCTTTTTATAATAAAGTTGTCAAATTCTATTAGGAAAAGTTATATTTATTTTTTCAGTTGTTAAGTGTTCACCAGTGACAGAACCAGAGAATGGGAGACTTACCAGTACTGCCGTGGAACTAGACCAAGACCATACTTTTGGACAAGTAGTACGATTTCAGTGTAATTCAGGCTTCAAGCTTGAAGGGCCTGCAGAAATCCATTGCTCAGCAAATGGTGTTTGGAGTGGAGAAGCACCGAAATGTGTGGGTAAGATACACTTACCGTTCATGTGATTGAATGATTTTAGTTTTTCTCATGAAAATATGCATTTTCAAACATTGTGCATCCTAAAGAATATGAATAATACTAATAACTAACATTTACTGAGCACTTACTATTTGCCAGTAATTGATCCAAGTTCTTCACATGTGTCATTCCATTTTAGCTTCAAAATGTCTGTGATTTATGCTCTATTTTATAACAAAGGAAACTGTGGTGCAAAAAAGTTAAATCTCATGCCCAAGGTTATCATGGCATAGATGGTAGAGTTAAGATTCAAACCTTGATCATCTGAAACCGAAGTCCATGGTCTTAACCATAATTAAATTATGATTGGTTTTCATGGCTCAAATAGACTAGTAAGCATTTCTGCTGCAAGTTTTAATATTGGCCTGTAGAATAGGCTTTCTTTTAATTTGAAAATTGAATAATTCATTATTTATTTCCACTGATGAATCATAATGACTTTCTGTGCTTGAATAATACTTCTAGAAAAGGGTCCTGTTTTATATATACAGAGTGAGTTTAGATAAGTATGCGGAACTGAATTGCATCCACTAAATAAATTTTTGCCTTTTACAAAAAGTTCTATAGTAAATTGTAAGTTAAGATTTCTTTAGTTATAATACTGCTATGACCAGTCTGATGATTGGGGCTTTTGTAATGAAACATTATGGTCAATTTATTTAAAAGTGCCATACTTCATATTACCAGTATTTGTGCAGCAGAAATTTCTGCCATATTTATTTTTTAACATATCTAAAATCTCGTGATTATTTTCACTTTCCTAGTGTAGTCTATCCAACAGTGAGATGCAGAGAAAAGCATTCCTCTGCTTAAAACTTTTTCTAACCAAACTGGTTCCTCAAGTCAGTAATGGTAAACATATTTATATTCAACACAGCAAATACTGTATGTTCTAGAGGTTCACAGAGGGGGTTTCCTTCTTAAAACTAAATTTCTGTGGTTAGTGAAACTTTTCTGGAATAACTAATGTATATGTTTCAAATGAAGTTGAGGAGGGAGAAGGCATACCAGTCACAGGAACATATGGAGAGGAATACAAATACAAGGCCGCTTCCATGAATATGAGGCTCCCCTGTTCTTATGTCCTTGGGGGCCCTTGTGTAGGAAGCAAGTAGGGGTAAGTCAGTGACAGATTGAAGACAGGCCAGTACAAATTTCTAAGGTGTTACATGTTGTGCTGAAGAGTTTGGCTTTTACTCAGACTGAATTGGGAATCAATGGGGGATTTTAAATGGAGCAATGAAGGGACAAGAAAAAAGGCCATTAAATTACAAACAGAAAAACGGATTAGAAAGATGGGAGAATTGGATTTGGGAAATTTGTTATTGCTGTAATCCCAGGGGGAAATGTTTGAGAGAAGATGGGGTCACAGATGATGGCCAGTTTTTGTTTTTGTTTTTGTTTTTTTAGAAAATTTGAATGGATAGTGATGCTGCAAAAACCAATCAGTTACTTTTCAAAGGTGTTAGAACTTTTGTTTTGTTGACTGGTTTACCTAATGGAAACATAATTTGTGTCTTTAATATAAAACTATGTCTTAGACAAGGCCCTTTAATATATAACAAACATTTTGGAATTTAATCCCTTATATTTAGAAATTTCCTGCCAAGAGCCAGAAATTGTAAATGGACAGTCTACATCTCAGAAGAAAACTTACAGAGAAAATGAACGACTTCAATATAAATGTAACAAGGGTTATGAATACAGTGATAGAGGAGATGCTGTATGTACTAAATTTGGATGGACTCCAAGTCCTTCATGTAGAGGTAATGTTATATTTCTTTTCTATACATTTTGCTGTATATTTTATAAATTGTTTTCATTCATATACTCCTTAGAGTTAAGCAATTTATTTTTTCTCACAATGGAGTATTAATGTTTACAGGGATCAACTATTATAAAGACAATATACTTAACATTTTGTGTGCAAGGTCCATTTTGAGAGCAATTAGTATAATTCTCTCATTCTGAAGATAGACGTAAAAGGACCAAAAACGTTCAATAGCTCATTAAACAGTTGGTCTGTGGTCAAAAAGCAAGTCTAGAGCAGAGCCAGGGTTGTAATAGGCTTCCTAATTCCCAGGTATATACACTTCCCAGATTGCTCTTGTAAAGCCTAGCATTTAGCTATAAAAAGTAAATTATATTAATACCAGATGAGGAAACCCTCCATTGACAATGGAATTAAGTGGAAATAACTGGAGATTTCATTAACCACAGACCTAATATGAATCAACAGTGATGATGATGCTGGGAAAAAAACAAAAACTCTTTTAGGCTTCAGAATGGAAGAATGTTGTACAGAGCTAGAATCCATCTCACCTATGTTTGGTGCCCACCAAAAGTCTGGAATATTGTGTTCTACTTAGGCCACCTCATTTTAAAAGAGATGGTTTCAAACTATAGTGACCTAAAAGAGAGAATGTAGATAGTTGAGTTTAAGAAATCATATCATGAGAAGAATAGCAAGAAGATACAGTTATAGCATGGTAACAACAATGTTGAGATATTTGCAAACATTTATGGAAAAGAGTGAGTCAACTTCTGTTGAGGTCTGCAGCAGTGAGTGATACAAGTAACAAGTGCTATCATACATGAAATCAGAGGTCAAGTGCCTTTCTAAAAGGGTGAGTTTTACAGATATTATCATACTGTGGGCCAGGGTGGTGGGGAAATGGTGAGAAGAGTTGAACTCTTAAGAGCCCTCTGAACTTTTAATCATATGATTCATAATTACATGTATAAACCTTGTTTAATAATCCTCTTTTATAATAACTAGAGTTAGCTTTTGAGTCGATTTTATTCTTTTTTAAAAAAATTGGTTGAATTATATGTTAAAAAAAAGATGATAGCAGGAAGGGAAAAATGAAGGGGGAAAATCGGAGGGGGAGATGAACCATGAGAGACTATGGACTCTGAGAAAAAAAAAAATTGAGGGAGGGGGTGGAGGGATGGGTTAGCCTGGTGATGGGTATTAAAGAGGGCACATACTGAATGGAGGACTGGGGTGTTATACATGAACAGTGAATCATGGAACACTACATCAAAAACTAATGATGTAATGTATGGTGATTAACATAACATAATAAAAAAAATACCAAAAAAAATTTGGTTGACTTTTTATAATTTTAAGTAAGCTCTATACTCAACATGGGGCTTGAACTCACAACCCTGAGATCATGTGTCACATGCTCTGTCAACTGAGCCAGCCAGGCACTCCCTCCACCAAAAAAAAAAATTGGTTGAGTCCACAAACTCAAGAGCTCCTTGGAAAATACATCCTCCTACAATTGAGTGACCTTCACTTTCAGACATTATTAAGAATATTCTACAAAGAGGTTAATGAACATAGAACAGTGATCACTCACGTTAGATCCATGTTCAGCTGGTGATGTGTAGAATTCAGCTGTTTGTCTTCATGGCAGTCACAGTTCCTACACAAAGAACGTGAGTGTACAAGTCCTCTGGCATTAACTTCTGCCATATGTTGTACTTCCAGAGCCCCACTTAAATATTTAGATTGTTAAATTATCCATCCAGTCATCAAAATATAACTTGTAAACCATTTATTTTGTATCAGTCCCCTTGTCCTGTATAAACATTAGAATAAATCATCATTCCAAGTGTCAATGAACATTAGAATAAATCATCATTCCAGGTTTCAATGAAGTTACCTACTTCAAGGTAAGACCTCAGAATCTGAATTCAATTTTGCTTTGACATAAGTTAAAGTTTATTTCCTGTTTATGCTCACTTCCAATGTAGGTCTGAAGGGACTCTGCTCATTATATTAACTGTAAGAATCAAGGGATAGAGACATCATCTTTCCATGGCTTTCCTTAATCACTGCAGCTATGGAGAAGAGAACATAAAAAATCACAAAATGGCTTTTAAAACTTCCTCCCTGAAGGGAAACATGTTACTTTACACTCATTTCATTGTCTTATGCAAATCATAGGGCCATGTCTACCTCAAATGGGTAGGGATATGCAATCCTACCAAGTGTCTGGAAGGAAGAAACTTGGATGAGAACCACAGATGCCAAGGAAGTTGAAGAATCATTGGAAAGAATAGTCGAAGTGATATGTCATGAATTTATTGCCACATACGGACGGGATATAATGATGTATGCAATGGCTTTGGAGAAAGAGGATTCAATAGTCCAGGGGGCACAGATCTATCATATGAGACTTATAGTGGTAGGACATGAGTGATATGGTGGGAAGGATATGAGACTATACTCATTTTAATCCCCTTTTGTGCTGGGATAGGGACAAAAAAATAATATCCACCACCTTTATTTTTATGTACTTGATTATTTTAATGGATATATTTAATGGCTACATTATCCACATGTCCTTTTTTTTTTTTCCCCCAGAAGTAGCATGTACTTCTCCTTATATTCCAAATGGTGTCTACAGACCTCAAGCCATCCAATACAGAACGGGAGATGAAATCACATATTACTGTAAAAGTGGCTTTTATCCTGCGACCCATGTAAATACGGCAACATGTACTAGTACAGGCTGGCAACCTCCTCCAAGATGTACTTGTAAGTTCCATTCATATCTTGACCTACTTCTTAATTCTGAAGTTACTGTCTCTTAAACAACAACAACAAAAATGGGGACACAATAAATCCAAATATTTGCCTTACCGTGTATGTAAAGAAGAGGCTACAGAGACATTCCTTTCTCTTCAAAGTAGACAATTTTTTTTTAAGATTTTATTTATTTATTTGACAGAGAGAGACACAGCGAGAGAGGGAACACAAGCAGGGGGAGTGGGAGAGGGAGAAGCAGTCTTCCCACTGAGCAGGGAGCCCGATGTGGGGCTCGATCCCAGGACCCTGAGATCATGACCAGAGCCAAAGGCAGATGCTTAATGACTGAGCCACCAGGCGCCCCAAAGTAGACAATTCTAAGCAGGATCAAAAACATGGTTTTGAATATTAAAAATTCTTTACTTTTTGCTATTTAATGTTAAATATGCATGTGTATGAACATAGATTTCTCTAATTTAATTCTAATATCTGAACTAAAACATTCGGTAAGACTAGTGTCATCTAACACCTAATGTGTTAGTTATTTATTTAGGTGTAACAAATTTGCCTCAAAATATATTGGCTTCAAACAACAAACTTTTATCACCTCAGAGTTTCTATGGGTCAGGAATTTGGGAGTGGCTTAACTAGCTAGTTCTGAGCCAGACACTTCTTGTGTTGTAGTCAAGATGTTGACCTAGGCTACAGTCACGTGATGTCTGGACTGGGCTGGAGGACTGCCTCTAAGATGGCTCACTCATCAGGTTTTTGGCAGGAAGCCTCAGTACCTTACTGCATGGGCATCTCCATAGGCTACTTATAGAGCAGCTAGCTTTCTCCAGAGCTTGTGATCTGAGAGAGATGGAACCCACTTACAAACTAGTCATGCATTGTCTCTTTAGCCATATCTAGTCTTTAGAAGTGAGTCTTTAAGTCCAGCATACTCAAGGGGAGGAGAATTAGGCTCCACGTTTTGGAGGGAGGAGAAGGCACTGTAGAATTTTCTAAAGCCATCCCATGTAGCAAAATGCCACTCAATTCAACAAGGTACTGTATTTTATTTCTGGGGGGTGTTTCCTCTGCCCTTTTCTGTCTGTCTCCATTATTATATTCCTTTTCTTTACATATTGCAGTTGGTTGTAAAGGTATACCACACTTAAACTGGATAATACATGAATAAAAAATGTAATGATGCAAATAATAAGTCAGTGGTCTTCATATTAATTCTAGGTATAAGTCCGAAATGAATTTTCAAATCAAAAGACCCTTAAAGAAGATCCATCATCAGTATGAAACAGACTTTAATGTGTAAAACAATTATAATGAAAATATTGATTGATTGAGATGTAATTGACATATAACATTATCTTAGTTTTAAGTGTACAACACGATTTGATATTTGTATATACTTTGAAATAATTACAAACACAATTCTAGTTAAATCCATCACCACACATACTTATAAATTTTTTTCCTTGTTAGATAAACTTTTAAGATCTACTCTCTTAACAACTTTCAAATATACAATGTGGTATTAATAACTAGAGTCATCAGGTAGTACATTACATCCCTGTAATTTAATTATTTTATTACTGGAAGTTTGCACCTTTTGGTCCCCTTTGCCCATTTTTCCCACCCCCATGCCTTGCCTCTAGCAACCACCAATCTATTCTCTTTATCTAAGATTTTGGTATATTCAGATTCTAAGTATAGCTCATATGGTATTTTTCTTTGATTTATTTCACTTAGCATATTGCCCTCAAAGTCCATCTATGTCATCACAAATGGCAATATTTCCTTCTTTTTTGACTGAATAGTTTATATATATGTCACATTTTCCTTATGCGTTCATCGAGCAATGGACACTTAGATTGCTTCCATATCTTGGCTATTATAAATAATGCTGCAGTGAACATGGGGAATGTATGGCTTTTCGAGTTAGTGTTTTCCTTTCTTTCAGATAAATACCCAGAAGTGGAATTGCTGGATCATATGGTAGTTCTATTAATTACTTGAGAAATCATACTGTTCCCACAGTGACTGCACCAATCTACATTCCCACTAACAATGCAAAAATGTTCCCTTTCTCTACATCCTCACCAACACTTGTTATTTTTTTCTTTTTGATGACAGCCATTTTAACAAGTGTGAAGTAATATCTTATTGTGATTTCAATTTACATTTCTCTGATGATAAGTGAAGTTAAGCATCTTTTCATATGCTTGTTGCCCATCTATATTTCTTCTTTAGAAAAATGTCTATTCAGATCCTCTGCCCATGTTTTATTCAGATTGGGCTTTTTGTTGTTGTTGTTGTTATTGAACTGTATGAGTTTTGAAAGTATATTTTGGATATTTACCCTTTATCAGATATATGATTTGCAAATATTTTCTCCTATTCAGTAGGTTGCCTTTTCAGTTTGTTGATGGTTTCCTTTGCTATGCAGAAGTTTTTAGTTTAATGCAGTCCCACTTGTTTAGTTTTGCCTGTGTTGCCTTTGCTTTTGGTGTCAAATCTAAAAAATAATTGCCAAGACCAATGTCAAAGAGCTTAGCCCCTATGTTTTCTTCCAGGGGTTTTATTGTTTCTTTTTTTTTTTTTTTTAAGATTTTATTTATTTATTCATGAGAGATAGGGAGAGAGAGTGGCAGGCTCCCCGCAGAGCGGGGAGCCCGATGCGGGACTCGATCCCAGGACCCTGGGATCATGACCTCAGCTGAAGGCAGACGCTTAACCGACTGAGCCACCCAGGTGTCCCGAGTTTTATTGTTTCAGGTCTTACATTCAAGTCTTTAACGCATTCTATGTTAGTTTTGGTATATGGTGTAGATGGTAGTCCAGATTCATTCTTTTGCATGTGGCTGTCCAGTTTTCTCAACACCATTTATTGAAGAGAATGTCCTCTACCCACTGTGTATTCTTGGCTTCTTTATCATAAACTATCTGACCTTATATGCATGAGTTTATTTCTAGGCTGTCTGTTCTATTGAACTATGTGTCTGTTATTATGCCAATACCGTACTGTTTTGATTACTGTAACTTTGTAATATAGTTTAAAACCTAGAAGTATGACGCCTCCAGCTTTGTTCATTTTCAAGATTTCTTTGACTATTTGGATTCTTTTGTGGCTCCAAACAAATTTTAGGATTGTTTGTTCTATTTCTGTGAAAAATGCCATTGGAATTTTGATAGGAATTGTATTGAATCTATAGATTGTTTGGGTGGTATGGATATTTTAACAATATTAACCCTTCCAATCCATGAACAGGGACTACCTTTCATTTATTTGTGTCTTCACTTTATTTCATCATTGTCTTATAGTTTTCAGGGTACAGATTTTTCACCTCCTTGGATAGATTTATTCCTAGATATTTTATCCTTTTTGATGCTATTGTAAATGGGATTGTTTTCTTAATTTCTCTTTCCGATAGTTTATTATTAGTGTATAGAAACACACAAGATTTTTGTACATTGATTTGTATCCTGCAACTTCACCAAATTCATTTATTAATTCAAGTTTTGGTGGTGTTTTTAGGGTTTTCTGTGTATAATATCACATCATCTGAAAATAGTGAAAGTTTTACTTCTTCCTTTCTGAGTGGATGCCTTTTATTTCTTTTTCTTGCCTAATTACTCTAGCTAAGACTTCTAATACTATGTTCAATAAAAGTCGTGAGAGTGACCATTCTTATCTTTTTCCTGATCTTAGAGGAAAAGCTTTTTACTATTGAGTATAAAGTCAGTGTGAGCTGGTCATATATAGGCTTTATACATTGAGGTATGTTCCCTCTACACCCACTTTGTTAAAAGTTTCATCATAAAAATTGTTTAATTTTATCAAATGCATTTTGTGCATCTATTGAGATGATGAGCATATGCTTTTTATACTTCATTTTGTTAATGTGGTGCATCACATTGATTTGTGGATATTGAACCATCCTTGCATCCCTGGAATGAATCCTACTTGATCAAAGTGTATTATCCTTTTAATGTATTGTTGAATTCAGTTTGCTAATATTTTGTTGAAGATTTTTACACCTATGTTTTTCAGGTATTGGCCTGTAATTGTCTTTTCTTCTGGTGTCTTTCTCTGGTTTGGGTATCAGGGTAACACTGGCCTCATAAAATGACTTTGGAAGTGTTCCCTCCTCTTCTATATTTTTGAAGAGTTACAAAATGATTGGCATTAATCCTTTTTAAATGTTGGTAGAATTCACCAGTGAAGCCATCTGGTCTTGGACTTTTGTTTGTTGGGAGGTTTTTGATCACTGATTTAATCTCCTTGCTAGTAATTGGTCTTTCAGATTTTCTATTTCTTCATGATTCAGTCTTGGTAGGTTGTATATTTCTAGGAATTTATCCATCTCTTCTATGTTTTCCAATTTATTGGTGTATAATTGTTCATAGTAGTCTCTCATGAGCCTTTATATTTCTCTGATATCAGTTGTATGTATCCTCTTTCATTTTTGATTATATATATATATCATTTCTGATATATATATCTGATTATAAATATAATCAGAAAAGATATTTGATATAATTTCAATCTTCTTAATATTATTAAGACTTGTTTTGTGATATAACATATGTCTATCATGAAGGATGTTCCATGTGTACTTGATAAGAGTTTGTATTCTGATAGTTTTAGATGGATGTTCTGTGTATGTCTATTAAGTCCATTTGGTCTAACATGTCGCTTTATGTCAGTGTCTCCTGATAGATTTTCTGTCTGAATGATCTATCCACTAATGAAAGAGGGAGTATTAATTATTGTATTGCTCTCTATTTCTCCCTTTATTTCTGTTCATATTTGCTTTACATTTTAGGAGCTCCTATGTTGACTGCTTAAAATTTACAAGTATTATATCCTCTTGTGGGATGAGCCCCTCTATAATGACTACCTTTGTCTTTTATTTCAGTCTTTGCTTTAAAGTCTATTTTGTCTGATATAAGTGTAAATACACTAGTTTTTTTCTTTTTTCCTTTTTTTTTTTTTTTTTTTTTGGTTTTTGTTTGCATGGAATATCTTTTTCTATCCCCTCACTTTCAGTCTATGTGTCCTTACATCTGAACTGAGCCTCTTGTAGGCAGCATACAGATGGGTCCTTTTTTTTTTGTTTTCATCTATTCAGCCATGTTATATCTTTTGATTAGAAGATTTAGTACATTTATATTTAAAGTCGTTATTGATAGGTGTACACTTATTGCCACTTTGTTATTTGTTTTCCCACTGTTTTGTAATTTCTCTGGTCCTTTCTTCTTCTCTTGCTTTATTCCTTTGTGATTTTATTATTTTCTGTAGAGTATGCTTAGATTCCTTTGTCTTTAACTTCTGTGCATCTACCAAAGGTTTTTGCTTTGTGGTTACCAAAAGACTTACATAAAACAACTTCTATTTATAACACTCTACTTAACATTGATTATGTTCTAAAGCTCTACCATTTTACTCCCCCCATGTTTATATTTTTGATGTCACAATTTACTATGTTTGTGCATCCTTTAATAAATTATCATAGTTATACATATTTTTACTTCTTTTGTCTCTTTAACCTTCTTCCTAACTTTATAAGTGATCAACCCTTACAATATTAGATTATGCTGAATTTTAACCATATATTTGCCTTTACCAATGAGATTTATACATATATATGTTTTCCTGTTAATAACTAGCACCCTTTTACCTCAACTTTAAGAATCCCATTTAACAGTTCTTATAATGGTGGTCTAGTGATGATTAACTTCTTTAGCTTTTGCTTGTCTTGTAAACATTTTAATCTCTCTATGTAGCAAGTTGTTTTTCTCTTGCTGCTTTTGAAATTCTTCCCCTGTCTTTAACTTTTGACAGTTCAACTATAATGTGTATTGGCGTGGGTTTCTTTGAGTTCATCTTATTTGCAACTCCATAGCTTTCCTGGATCTGTATGTCTATTTCCTTCCCCAGATTAGAAAAATTTTCAGTCCCTATTTCTTCAAATAAGTTTCTGCCCCTTTCTCTCTTCTTCTTCTGGGACTCTTATAGTGTGAATTTGGTCTGCTGATGTTGTCCCATCATTCCCCACCTTTACTCTTTTGTATTCCTTTTTCTTTCTGCTGCTTTGATTCAGTGAGTTCCACTATCCTGTCTTCCTGATCCTTTCGGGGAGGATCAAAGTTGGCCTTCCACTATCCTGTTCCCAATCCTTTCTTCTGCTTTCTCTGGTCTGCTATCGAAACTTTTTACTCTATTTTTCAGTACAATTATTGTATTCCCCAGCTCTGTGACTTCTACTTGGTACTTTCTTCTATTTTCTATCTTTGTTGGAATTCTAACTATGTTTACCCGTTCTTCTCCCAAGCTTAGTGAGCATCTTTATAACCATTATTTTCAACTCTTTATCAAGTAAACCACTTATTTTCATTCTATCAGAGCTTTCTCTGAGGTTTTATCTTGTTCGTTCACTTTGAATATATTCTTCTGTTTCTTCATTTTCCTTGATTCTCTGTTTATTTCTGTTCGTGAGATAAAACAGCCACCTCTCCTAGTCTTGAAAGAATGGCCTCACTTAGAAGATGACCATTATTGTTTAACACTGCCCTGCTTTTGGTTATCTCTCAAGCCTTGTGATTGTCCATCACCCTACTTTATGTTTAGTGGCTCTCAGTAGCTGAGAGTGTGCCAAGACCTGGACAGTGTCCCAAAGGGGAGGATCTCAGTCAGCACCTAGATTCAGGCTTATAGGAAGCCAGGTCCTCAGGCAGCAATGTATAATGTATGCAAATATACCTCTTTCAGGGGAAGACTGGGAGATGGGCATTTCTGTGTGCTCCTTCTGAACTGAACAATGGAGTGATAGCCAGTTAAGAACTGTTTCTTTCTCTGCCACCATCTCTTTGAATTCACGAATACAAACCCTGCTGGCCACCAAGGGCAGGCAATCAAAGGCCAATACCTGGGCAGCAATCACAAAAACCATATACAAAAGCTGGACAGCAGATGTGTGTATGAGCTCCCTTCTAGAAGATACCAGCACTCTGGACAGCAGATGTGTGTATGAGCTCCCTTCTAGAAGATACCAGCACTCTGGAGTGGAGCAAAGAGAGAGATGTGATCTCTAGAGGTCTCTGGGAGGATTACAGTTGGCCTTTAGTTTAATTAGAAGCCTGCCTCTCAGGACTCAGTTATGAAGATAGGCCAATAGGCCTCTTTTGCAAGAAAAAATAGATTCCTTAGTCTCCTGCCTCTCTGCTGTGCCCTGGGGTGGTAGCTGGTTTAGAATTCTTTCCCCATTTGTTGCAGTCCTATAGGACCACAATCATAAGCCCAGCAGGCCACCAGAGAAAGACAGTCTAGAGGAATACCCTAGCTGGGAATCACTAAAGCCAGGGCACCATGGAAAAGAATAAGCTTCTTTCCTGGAGATACCATTGACCTAGAGCAAGGCAGAGGAAGATCACAAAGTTGGCCTCCACTGGCCTATCCCCCAGAGAACACCTATGTAGGCCCTTAGGTGTGTGCCAAACCAGAAGCCTGCCCCTCAGGCTGAAACTTCAGGAAAGGTTAGCAGTCCTCTTTCATAGGAAGACTGAGATCATAGTTCAGTCTGTATCTACAGTATGCCCTGGGGGTGGTAGCCAGCCCTGAACTGTCTGCATTTGTTGCAGTCCTGTGGGACCTATGAATGCAAGCCCCACTGGCCATCAGTCAAGTAATGTCCCCTGGGAGGCAGCCTCAAAATCCAGTGCCCAGATGTAAAAACTAGGGCACCAGATCCTTGTACGAACTTCCCTCTAGAAGTTACCAGTGCTCTGGAATGCAGCAGAAGGAGGACCTGAAGATAGTGCCTATCCTCCAAGGTCTTTGTAGAGGATTATAGTTGGCCCTCAACTGTTTAATTAGAAGTCTGCCCCTCAGGCCCCAGCAGTGAAGATTAATCTAATAGACCTTTTCCACAGAAAGATGGCTGCTTCAATCTGTGACTCTCTCCTGTGCCCTGGGGGTGGTGTCCTGTTAAGAACTCTCTTTATTTGTTACAGTCCTGCGGGACCCACTGTCCACCACAGCCATGTGATCTAGAGGTGTCTCCTGGGTGGCAGCTGTAAAAACCAGGGGGTGTCTAAAGAGAATACAAGCTCCTTTCCTGGAGATACCAGTGAGCTGGAATTAGGCAAAGGGAGAGCATAAAGAAGGTGCCTGCTGGCCTCTGTCTTTGAAGAGAGCTTTAGTAAGCCCCTAGATGTGTATCAAATTAAATGCTTGCCCCTCAGGCCAATGCTTTAAAATAGGCAAATAAGTCTCTTTCACAGAAAGTCTGGGCACTTTTCAGATGGCTTCCCCTTTGTGGGGCCCTAGAGTGGGCGAGCCCATGCATGTGGACCCTTTAAGAACTATTTCTCAGTTAACTGTGGCCTGTGGTCTTATGGACACAAACCCCATTGGCTTTCAAAGCTAGATGTTTTGAGGGCTTGTCTGTCAGGTGCCAATCTTAAAAGCGGGGTTCCAGATGTAAGGTTCAAATCCTTCACTCCTCAGGGAGAAGCTTGGGGTTTGGCGTTCCCTCCCAATTGTGTGTCATCATGCTGGGGATGAGGTTTATGGTCAGACTGTGTCTCAATTTCTTCTACTCACTTTGATGTAGTTTTTTTTCTCATTTGCCGAATGTGTAGAAATCACTCAGCTAGTTTGTGGGGGAGGGGGTTCAGACAAAATTATTCCATATGTAGAGCACGTACTGAATGGAGCCCAGCAAGGTTATTCCCAAGGGACCTTATGAAGTTCTTTTGGACAAGATGGAGAAATTGACCAGTTAGATGGTTTATGAGATAGTTGGTAATTTCATTAAATAACCTTACCCAAGTATCAGATTCAGGACTTTGTTCTCAGGACTATTTTCATGACTCATTTCTGTTATCATATAGTTTAATTGGTTTAGGGGAAATAGTACAAATTTACAAGTGGAATTTCTCAGGATAATGATAGTGAATCTGCATTAGCACAGATTCATTCTTCAAAAAGAATCTTATGTGCTAGGTTGAATCTAATAACGTGATATTTAGTAGTGACAACTATAAGATTCTGGGCTTAGGTCATAGGAATCAGCTGTACAAGTACAGACAGATTAGAAATATTTTTTGAATTATTTAGTATTTGGGGTGCTTGGAGGCCTCAGTTGGTTAAGCATCTGACTCTTGATTTCAGCTCAGGTCTTGATCTCAGGGTCATGAGTTCAAACCCCACATGCTGGGTGTGGAGCCTACCTAAAAAAAAATTAGTGAATATTTTAATCAATTTTGAGATTAATTTGAGTCAAAACTATGATAGAACCACCAGTACTGTTTGTAAGACCACAACCTGCATTGATAGGAGTCCAAGGTAGAATGAGGCTGTTCTAAGTCTCGCCAATCTCAGTGCTGATCAGACCATATGTGAAATATTATATTTGCTTCAGAGATGATCTTGTTAGAGTATAAAGACCTATTTAAGTTTGCCCAGATGAAAGAGGAAGAGAGTAAAGGGGTTCAAGCCTGTCATAATAATAATACCCACTTTTAATTTTATCTCCTTTGCATACCTTTTGAAAAGAAATCTCAGCAGGCTGTTTTCTTTAATTCATATCCTTTGAAACACCATAATAGGTGGATAACTGTAGTTGTTCTGAAATCGGACCACCAGGATTCAAATCTCTCCTTTACAATTTCACAGCTAATTTAATTGAGTTCTTTAAGACTCAGTTCCTGGAAATCCAAAGGCTGAAGCTTGCCCAAGGTAGAATTATTGTTAAATGACACACATCTTGATGTACCACGATGAAATTCATTAAAGGGATAGAGAAAATAATCTAAATATTCAAAAATTACTGGGGGGGGGAACCCTAGAAGGTTGCTTAAAAGGTGTAAGAGTAAATGAGCATTTTAATCTTAACATTGGAAGCTTAAAAAGAGTGGGGGAAAAAATCTATCAATGAAAGCTATGCAGGTCAAGAATCTATACCTACAGAAGGCATCATTTACAAATCTTTATTAAAGAGGCACCTGGATGGCTCAGTTGGTTAGGCCTCTGCCTTTGGCTGAGGTCATGATCCCTGGGTCCTGCTCAGTAGGGAGTCTCCTTGTCTCTCTGTCCCTCCCCACCCCTTGTGCACACACTCTCTCTCTCTCTCAAATAAATAAGTAAAATCTTTTTAAAAATCTTTATTAAAGAAAAACAGTATATGCAAGGATTCAAAGTGTATAATCCACATAACACGTCTGCAAAACTACTAGAAAATTTCTCTAATCAAACAAAAAAGAAAATGGATCAGTGAACTTAAGTAAGATGAAGATGATAATGAATACTTGTGTGTGTGTATGTGTGTGTGTATGTGTGTGTTGGAACTGTTGTTCATATGTTGCACAAGATTCCTTGCAATCGAATCATTTAATGGAAATAAAACTAACATTAGTCTGGTATTAAAAGTACTAGATTATCTCTAAATCATCCAACAAAAAGGGAAACTTTTTCTAGAAAATACTATATATAAATGTGTTATAAACAACAGAACACATATTGAACATATATGTCAGTACATATTGAACATATATGTCAAAAATATTCAATTTATAAGAATAACTCAATAAAATACAATTATATTATACCTCAATAAAAATAAGACATTTTAGTGTTTAAAAAAATCAAACTATAATGGCATCAAATATTCACTTTTATTCTAAAATATACATATTATGACTTATATGACATATTTGAAAGCATCTCCTATATATGGTATATATGACATATTATGTAAATGTGACATTTTTAAACACCTCATGTACATGATATATACATATTATGACATATGTCACATTATATGTGATATATATGTTATATATGTGTCAAATATACCATATATAGTATGACATATTATGTATGAAATATGTCATATATATTATTATGTATGTATGACATATTTTAAAATACCTCATTCTCCAATTAAAATTAGTAATAACAATCATATGTTTGCCATAATCGTAATTAACTATTTAGATATTAAGAAATATTCTTAGTCCATTTCTTTGATTAAATAAAAAGAGGAAAACTGGCCTCAATGACTGGTTTCGGGCATTAATAAGAATATTATTTTTCTGTATAATGTGGCAGATGGAAAATTTTTGTGTTTCTCTATATTTCTTACACTATTTACAATAAGTAGAAAAATAAATTAATGAATGTTAATCTACAGAAAAATCCAACTATCCCCCTACATTGAGTTGGTTTGAGAAGAAAAGGCAGGGCTCTGATTTCTGTTGAGAACAGAAAAGAAAGGAAAAGAAGATAGATGATCTGAGCAATAAAATCAGTACTTTCATCTCCCAACCAAGATGCTCATTTAATCATCCAGGGCTAGGATATACATACTCAAGGAGAAGTCATTAAATAGGTCTGTACAGTCTTATTCCACAAGAGTTTTCATACATATATATCATATATATCATATGACCCACAAGATATAATTTTAACTTCATTAGCAATAACTTCATCACACTTCATCTGAATTTTATAACTTTTCTTGCCTAGAAACCCTGTTGCAATGAGCGAAATTATGATAAGAGAATGTAATTCACCAATGAAATAATTCATTTCTAATTTGATTTTTTTTATTAAGGTAAAACATTATTTATACTGTTTTTGTTTCTTTTGTTTGTATTGCAAGTGAAGCCCTGTGATTTTCCAGAAATAAAACATGGAAGTTTACACAATGAAAATAGATATAGATCATACTTTCCAGTATCTATAGGAAAATATTTTTACTATTCCTGTGATTCCAACTTTGTGACTCCTTCACAACATCAGTGGGAATACATTACTTGCACACACAAAGGATGGGAACCAACAGTACCATGCCGCAGTAAGTAAACCTTTTTATAATTGTATATGTGTACATATTTCAAACAGTAGAGGGGGAAAAACACATAGGTGAGTACAATTAAGCCTTGTATGACAAAAATGAGGCCAAGGGATAAGTTTTATGAACAAAGACCAATATAGGTTTTTCCTTTAATGAGGAGCTCTTCATAAAAATCACATTACAGATGAAGATAGAAGCTTTTGCAAAAACACCTATATCGTTCATACATATTTTAATTATAAAAACTGAAGATAAATAATATTGAATATTGATTTTTTTCTTTCTACACATTTGGTAGTAGCTTTAGTTTTTCTTAAGTTTTTGGATACTTATGCATTATAGTTTTAATATTGTACAAACAGTTTTTAACTTACTATTTTGACTGAATTTATAGGTTTTTAAAATTTTTTGTTCATCATTTTTATGATTTTTAGGGCGATGTATTTTCAATTATTTGAAAAATGGAGATTATCCAAGGTATGGACAAACATTTCTCCAAGATGAATCTGTGAGAGTTAAATGTAATTCTGGTTACAGTCTTCCAAATGAGCAGACTATAATGACATGTACAGAGAGTGACTGGTTCCCTCCTCCAGAATGCATTCCTCTCAGTAAGTAAATGGTCTGAGATCCCAGTATATTTATGGTTGTCTAACCCACATCTTTATTAACTGTAGCAAAATTTTATATCAACTTTCTTATTTCTGCCAATGGATATACTTAGCTTTATTTTTTCCAAGTATGTATGAGTGGATATACAAATTTCTTGATACATATGCAGCAAAATAAATGTCTACTGATAGGTATTAGTCAAGAAAACAGTAAAAGAAACACAAAGAAGAAACCTATAATAATAGAGTGATACCAGCAGTGGAGGGAAGAAGATGGCAGTGGAGTAGGAGGAACCTAGGCTTGCCTTGTCCCATGAATACACCTACATAACCATCAAATCATCCTAAATACCCCAGAAATCAACCTGAAGACCGGCAGAACAAATTCCACAACTAAAGGTCAAGAAGAGGCCACATTGAAGAAGTAAGATGCACACAGTTTGAGAGAAATGGACTGTGGCCACTGAGGTGGGGAGAGAGCCATGGTCACAGAGAAAGGCAAGGGACAGATTAACACACAAGGGAGCACATGGGAAAAATGAATTACCATAGCAATTGTCTTAGAAAGTGAGAGAGGCCAAATTTCATAATTCTTATAACAAGTGGGGTTTAAAGCGTGGGGTTTTCAAGGTCAGTGTGCTTGGCTCTGGGACAGCTCAAACGACATTGGGGCTTGGAGAAAAGGCAACCAAGCAGCCTGTCAACATACAGCTGGAAAGAGCAATCTGAAGAGCACGCAGGGCACACAGTGAGGAGCGTGTTGCAGAAAGGCAGTTTTCACAGAGAGAGCCCTTTGGAAACAAAGGAACTGGCAGGTGCCATTTCCCTCCCCCACCCTTCAGCATAAACACAGAGCCACCTGTGAGAACCAGCACAGGGCCAACACTCACCACCTAACTTGCTTGCACCAAGTCCCACCTCCCTGTGCTCCAGTGGAACCACTCTTCCTGGTCATGCTTGCCTCAGTCCCTGAACAGCCAGCCTCCTCCTCCAGAAGACCAAGCCAAACTTCTGCCCCCACCACATCTCCCAACCTGGGAGTTTTGGGAAGCCTTGATTCCAGCAGTGGTGATAAGAGGTCTCATTTCACAAGCAGACCAGAGCACACCTAAAGTTAAAACTCAACACAGTCAGGCCAGGGACCAAATACCGACCACAACAGTCAAAGAGGGCCTCTGCAGATGACTGGCCTGAAGGATAAAGCAGTCAGGACACAACAGCAGTGTGCATACAGCACACATTGGAGACACTCCCTGAAGTGTCAGGCCCTGGGGGACAGTGGTCACAATACTGCAGAGCACTATAGAACCTCTTCTTCATAAGGCCATTACCCTCAAGAACAGGAGAAGTAGCTGACTTTCTGAACAAAGATGCAGGCATAGAAATTTAGATAAAATGAGAAAACAGAAGAATTTGTCCCAAATAGAAAGAACAATACAGGGCCACAGCCAGAGATGTAAGTAAAATATATATTAGCAATATGCCTGATAGATAATATTACAAAGATACTCACTGGTCTTGAGAAAAAAAGTCAAAGACATGAGTGAGACCTTTAACACAGAGATAAAGAATAACATAGCAGAGATCAAGGGCTCAATAAACAAAATGAGAAACACACCTGATGGAGTGAACAGCAGGCTGGAAGAAGCAGAGGAATGGGAATTAATGACCTAGAAGACAAAGTAACAGTAATCACGCTGAACAAAAGAGAGAAAAAAGAATTATGCAAAATGAGAATAGACATAGGGAACTCAGTGACTCCATCAAACATAACAACATTCCTATTATAGGAGTCCCAGAAGAAAAAGAAAAAAAGAGGAGGCAGAAAATTTATTTGAAGAAATAATAGCAGAAAACTGCCCTAATCTGGGGGAGGAAACAGATATACAGATCCAGGAAGCATAGAGAACCCCCCAAAATCAACAAAAGCAGACCCATACCAAGACATATTATAATTAAATTGGCAAAACATAGTGATATAGAAAAAAAAATTTAAAGAAGCAAGACAAAAACAAAACAAAACAAACAAAAAGACAGTAAAATATAAGGGAAAACCCATAAGGCTACCAGGGAATTTTCAGCAGAAATTATCCAAGTTAGAAAGGAGTGGCATGATAACTTCAAAGTGCTGAATGGGAAAAATCTGCAGCCAAGAATATTCTATCCAGAAAGCCTATTATTCAAAATAGAAGAAATGATAAAGAGTTTCCCAGACAAACAAAAATTAATGGAGTTCATGACCACTAAACCAACCCTGCAAGAAATATTAAAGGGGACTCTGAGTGAAAAGAAGAGACCAAAAGTGACAGTATGAATGTAGGAAACACAAAACAGTAAAAATGAATATTTCTGTAAAAAAATTCAGTCAAGGAATTCACAAAATAAAAGGATGTAAAATTTGACACCATATACCTGGGGAAGAGAGGAGTAAGAATGGGTTCAAACTTAATTGACCATCAACTTAATATAGAGTGATATATGCAGATGTTATATAAAAACCTAATGGTAACCACAAGTCAAAACCACTAATAAATATGCAAAGAATAAAGGGAAAGAAAGCCAATATGTCACTAAAGAAAACCAGCAAACCATAAAAGAGAGAACGACAAGAAAAGATCTGAGAAAATATTCAGAAACAACCACAAAACAGGTAATAAAGTGGCAATAAATACGTATCTACCAATAATTCCTTTGAGTGGAAATGGACTAAACACTCCAATCAAAAGACATAAGTTGACAAAATGGGTAAAACAAACCCATCTATATGCTTCCTACAAAACTCATTTTGGAACAAAAATCACCTGCAGATGGAAAGTGAGGAGACGGAGAACATTTATCATGCAAATGGGTGTCAAAAGAAAGCTGGGGTAGCAATGCTTATATTGGACAAAATAGACATTAAAACAAAGACTGTAACAGAAGACAAAGAAGGACAACATGTAATAATAAAGAGGATAATCCAAGAAGAAGATATAACAATGGTAAATATGTAGGCAACCAACATGGAAGCTCCCAAATACATAAAACTGTTAATAACAAACATAAAGGAACTAATCAATAATAATACAATAATAGGGGATTTTAAAACCCCATTTACATCAATGGATGGATTATCTAAACAGAAAATCAACAAGGATACAATGGCTTTGAATGACACACTGAACCAGATGGATTTAGCAGATACATTCAGAACATTCTATCATAAAACAGCAGAATATACACTCTTTTCAAGGGCACATAGAATAGAACACATATTAAGCCACAAAATGAGCCTCAACAGACTCAAAAAGATCAAAGTCATACTATGCATCTTTTCTGACCACAACGCTATAAAACTAGAAGTCAACCACAAGAAAAAAGTCTGAAAGATCACAAATACATGGAGGTTAAGTAACATGTTACTAAACAATGAATGGGTCAAGAGGAAAAAAAGAAGAGATTAAAAAGTACATGGAAACAAATGAAAATGAAAACACAGTTCAAAACCTTTGGGATGCAGCAAAAATGGTTCCAAGAGGAAAGTTTATACTATACAGGCCTAGCTCAAGAAGCAAGAAAAATGTCAAATAAACAACCTAACCTTACACGGAAAGGAGCTAGAAAAACAACAAGAAAAAAAACCTAAAACCAGCAGAAGGAAGGAAATAATAAAGATTAGAGCAGAAGTAAATGATCAACTAGAAAAACAATAGAACAGATAAATGAAACCAGGAGCTGGTTCTTGGAAAAAAATGATAAATTTGATAAACCCCTAGTCAGATTTATCAAAAAGAAAAGGGAACCAAATAAATTAAATCACAAATAAGAGAGGAGAAGTAACAACCAACACCACAAAAATACAAACAATTATAAGAGAATATTCTGAAAAACTGCATGCCCACAAATTGGACAACCAGAAGAAAGGTTAAATTCCTAGAAACATAAACCTACCAAAACCGAAACAGGAAAAAAACAGAAAATTTGAACAGACCAATTAGAAGCAAAAAAAAAAAGAATCAGTAATCAAAAAAACCAAATAAACAAAGTCCAAGATCAGATGGCTTCATAGATGAACTCTACCAAACATTTTTTTAAGATTTATTTATTTATTTTGAGAGAGGGTGGGGATGGAAGGGCAGAGGGAGGGACAGAGGGAGAATCCAAGCAGACTCACTGCTGAGCGCAGAGCCTGACATAGGGCTGGATCTCATGACCCTGAGATCACAACCTGAGCTGAAATCAAGAGTAGGATTCTTAACTGACCTAGCCACCCAGGCACCCCTCTACCAAACACTTAAGGAAGATTTAATACCTATTCTCAAACTATTCCAAAAAATAGAAAAGGAAGGAAAGCTTCCAAATCCATTTCATGAGGCCCAGCACTACCCTGATACCAAAACCAAATAAAGACACCACAAAAAAGAGAACTACAGGTCAATATTTCTGATGACACAAAAATCCATAATAAAATACTAACAAACTGAATTCAACAATACGTTTTAAAAAAATATTCACCACAATCAAGTGGAATTTATTCCTGGGTTTCAAGAGTGGTTCAATATTCACAGATCAATCAACATGATACATCACATCAGTAAAAGAAAGGATAAGAACTATATGATCATTTCAACAGATGCCAAAAAAGCATTTGACAAAGTACAACAACCATTCATGATAAAAGCCCTCAACAAAGTAGATTTAGAGGGAACATACCTCAACATAATAAAGGCCACATATGAAAAAGCCACAACTGACATCATCCATTATGGGGAAAAACAGTGCTTTTCCCCTAAGGTCAGGAACAAGACAAGGATGTCTCACCACTTTCATTCAACATAGTACTGGAAGTCCTAGCCACAGCATATAGACAACAAAAAGGAATAAAATGCATTCAAATCAGTAAGGAAGAAGTAAAATTGTCACTATTTGAGATGACATTATATTCTATATAGAAAATCCAAAAGACTCCATCAAAACCTGCTAGAACTGATCAACGAATTCAGTAAAGTTGTAGGTTACAAAATCACAGTACAGAAATCTATTGCCCTTCTATACAGCAATAATGAAGCAGCAGAAAGAAAAATTAAGAAAACTGTCCCATTTACAATTGCACAAAAAATAATAAAATACCTAAGAATAAACCTAACCAAAGAAGTAAAGGATCTGTACTCTGAAAACTATAAAATACTGATGAAAGAAATTAAAGATGACACAAAGAAATGGAAGACATTCCATGCTCATGGATTGGAAGAACAAATATTGTTAAAATGTCTACACCACTCAAAGCAATCTACACATTCAATGAAATCCCTATCAAAGTACCAAGAGCATTTTTCACAGAACTAGAATAAACAATCCTAAAATTTATATGGATCCACAAAAAGACCCTGAATAGCCAAAGCAAGCTTGAAAAAGAAAAACAAAGCTGGAGGCATCACAATTCCAGACTTCACCTTATATTACAAAGCTATAGTGATCAAGGCAATATGATACCGGCACAAAAATAGACACATAGATTGATAGAACAGAAAAGAAAACCCAGAAATAAACCCACAATTATATGGTCAAATAATCTTTGACAAAGCAGGAAAGAAAATCCATTAGGAAAAAGACAGTCTCTTCAACAAATGGTGTTGGGGAAACTGGACAGCAACATGCAAAAGAATGAAACTGGACCACGTTCTTATACCATATACAAAAAAAATTCAAAATGGATGAAAGACCTAAATGTGAGACCTGAAACCATAAAAATCCTAGAAGAGAGCACAAGCAATAACTTCTCTGACATCAGCCACAGCAACTTTCTAGATAGATCCCTGAGACAAAGGAAACAAAAGCAAAAACAAAACAAAACAAAAACTATTGGGACTACATCAAAATAAAAAGCTTCTGGAGAGCAAAGGAAACAATCAACAAAACTAAAAGGCAACTTTTGGAATGGGAGAAGACATTTGCAAATGACATGCCTGGTAAGGGGTTAGTATCCAAAATATATAAAGAACTTATAAAACTCAACACTCAAAAACCAAAGTATCCAGTTTAAAAATGGGCAGAAGACATGAACAGACATTTCTCCAAAGAAGACAGATGGCACAGACATAAGAAAAGATACTCATTATCACTTATCATCAGGGAAATGCAAATCAAAACTACAGTGCGATATCACCTCACACCTGTCAGAATGGCTAAAATCAACAACACAGGAAACAACAGGCGTTGACAAGGATGTGGAGAAAGGAGAACCCTCTTGCACTATTGGTGGGAATGCAAACTGGTGCAACCACTCTGGAGAATAGTATGGAGGTTCCTCAAAAAGTTAAAAATAGAATTTCTGTATGACCCATCAATCACACTACTGGGTATTTACTCAAAGAGCAAAAACACTAATTCAAAGGGATCCATGCACCCCTATGTTTATAGAAGCATTATATAGAATAGCCAAGATACGGAAGCAGTCTGTCTATCGATTGACAAATGGATAAAGAAGAGGTGGTATATGTATAAAATGGAATATTACTCAGCCATAAAAAAGAATGAAATTTTACCATTTGTAACAACATGGATGAAGCTAGAGAGTATAATGTTAAGTGAAATAAGTCAGAGAAAGACAAATACCATATGATCTCACTCATATGTGGAATTTAAGAAACAAAACAAATGAGTAAAGGGGGGAAAGTGAGAGAGAGAGATACAAACCAAAAACAAAAAACAAGAAGCAAAAAATGACTCTAACTATAAAGAACAATGTGATAGTTATCAGAGGGGAGAAAGGTGGCAGGGGGCAAAAGAATTGGGTGAAATAGGTGATGGGGATTAAGGATTGCACTTGTCATGATGAGTATGTTAATCAACTGGTATTAAAATAAAAACTTAAATGCACACATACATACATACATTTAATCTAAGAAAAAAATAGTGACACCAGCAAGATGGCAGAATACAAGTTTCTATTCTTCCTGTCAAAGAACACCAATTTTGACAATCACCCACAGACAAGAGCATCTTTCTGGGAGTCTGGGAATCTAGCAGGAGTTTCAGCACACCATTAGAGCAAAAAGATCCAACAGTGGGTGCATTGAAGTGGGTGAGAGGAACAGTTTCAATTATCTGTGTCACTCCTCCCTCAAAGTGGCACCGTTCAGTGCCAAGAGAGACCCACTCAGCCTGCAACTTCTCCACTGGGGGAAAGAGTGTGTGAGTTAGTATCTGGCTTCCTCAGCTGTGTGGGTCTCTGACCAAAAGGCCCATTTCTTTTTCACCACATCCAGAATTCTGAGGTGATCTTCATGACTGAAGGGATTGAGGAAAGCGGAGCACAGCAATCAGGGCTCAATTCATCAAGGGACAAAGATCCTATTAACCACTTTGCAGACTACATCAGGGAGTCCCCTGATGTACCCACTAACCACTGGGGATGACTTGCCTGCAGATCCTCCTCACCTTATGGCACCCCCAACATTCCGCACACCTGCTATCCATTGGTCAGCTCCTTGTGTATGCCCCAAAGGTAGTGAATGCAGCAATTTTTAGATGGCTAATGAGCATACCTAAAAAGCCAAACTGACTCCATAGGAATGGTAGAAAGCACATACCTGAGCATTCAGCATTGTGTCCAGCAAACAGGAAGCTGTCAGAACCCTGACTATCTTTGCAGGATTGAAAGAAGGCACACAATGTAAGAATTCCATCCCAAGTGGTAGCAAAACATAGGGAGCAGATATATCCATTAAAAAGTTCTTTTAAAAAGCCTCAAAATCCCTAACAGGTGTGACAGAAAGTATTTCTCTCCCAAAGTCAGTCAGAAAAGACTAGAGGAAGTGAGAGCTTCTTCAAAGGCGAAGGCAGCAATGCAAGACTTTAAGGGACATGAGAAATCAAGGAAACATGACACCACCGAAAGAACACAATATTATTCCAGTAACTTACCCCCAAATAATGAAGAGCTATGATTTTCCTGATAAAGAATTCAAACAGTAGTTTTAAGGAAGCTCCGTGAGCTATAAGAAAACACAGAAAGAGAATTCAAAGAAATCAGGAAAACAATGAGATAGAAATCATAAAAGGAACCAAACAGAAATTCTGGAACTGAAGAATACAATGGATGAAATGAAAAATACAACAAAGAGCATCAACAGCAGATTTATGAAACAGAAGAAAGAATCTGTGAAGTAGAGAGGTCATTTGAAATTTTCTAGTCAGAGGAGAACAAAGGATAAGACTTAAGGAATAGAGAGAGCCCATATGAATTATATACTATCAGAGGAAACATTTTAGGCATTGTGTAAGTCCCAAAAGGAGAAGAGATGGAGAAAGGGGCAGAAAGTTACTTAAAGAAATAATGGCTGAGAATTTATCAAACTAGGAAGAAATATGGACTATCAAAATCAAGAAGCTCATAAGTCCCCAAACAGATTCAACCCAAAGAAATCTTCTCTAAGACACCTTACAATAAAACTAGCTAAAAACCAAAGACAAAGAGAGAATTTTGAAAACAGCAAGAGAGAAAAAAAATGCCTCACATACAAAAGCAGTTCTATGAGATGTTTATAGTGAAAAATGCCTACACTAAGAAAAAGAAATGATTTCAAATATACAACCAACTTTATACATCAAAAAAACTAGAAAAAGAAGAATAAACTAAGCCTAAAATTAGCAGAAGCAAGGAAATAACAGAGATCAGAGAAGAAATATGTGAAATAAAGACCCAAAAAAATCAACAAAATTAATACCTACCTCTTTGGAAAGATAAACAAAATTGACAAACCTAATGCTTACAAACTAAGAAAAAAGAGAAGATAAAATAAAATGAGAAATGAAAGTAGAGACTTTCGACTGATGCCACAGAAATACAAATGTTCATAAGAGACAAGCATAAACAATTACACACCAACAAGTTGGATAACCTAGAAGAAATGGATAAATTCCTAGAAATACAAAACTTGCCAAAACAAAATCATTAAGAAATAGAAAATCTGAACAAATCAATAACAAGCAACAAGACTGAATCATTAATTTAAAAAATCTCTACATAGAAAAGCCTGGGACCAGAAGTTTTCACTGTAATTTAAAGAAGAATTAATACCAATTCTCAAACCATTCCAAAAATTTGAGGGCAGGGGACACTTCCAATACCACTTTACAAGATCAGCATGATTAGATCAAAGCTAGACAAGGACACTACAAGAAAAAAAAATTTATAGGCCAGTATCACTGATAAATGATAGATCAGAAATGCTTAACAAAATATTAGCAAACTGAATTCAACAGCATATTAAAAGATTCATACACCATAATGAAGTTGGGTTTATCCATGGGCCTCAAGGATGGTTCAACAGATGCAAATCAGTAATGTGATAAACCCCATTAGCAATACAAAGGTTAAAAATCATATAATCATCCCAATAGATAGAGAAAAAGCATTTGACACAATTCACAATCCATTTATGATAAAAACTCTCAACAATTAGGTGTTGAAGAAATATACCTCAACATAATAAAGGCCATAAATAAGAAGCCTATAACTAACATCATACATAATGGTGAAAAGCTGAAAGCTTTTCCTCAAGGTCAGGAAAAAGACAAGGATACACATTTTCACCACTGTTGAACAAAAGGAAATAAAAGGTACCCAAATAAAAAATAAAGAAGTAAAATTATCTCTGTTTGTAGATGACATATATAGAGAAAACCCTAAGACTACACACACACACACACACAAAAAAAAAAAAAAAAAAACCTGTTAGAATTAATAAATGAAGTCAGTAAAGTTGCAGGATACAATATCAATACACAAAAATCTGTTGTGTAATGAATAATGAACTATCAGAAAGAGAAATTTAAAAAACAATACCATTTACAATAGCATCAAAAATAATAAGATACCTAGGAATAAATCTACTCAAGGAGATGAAAGGCTTGTATCCTAAAAACAGTAAGACAATGATAAAATAAATTGAAGAAGATATAAAAAAATGGAAAGATAGTCTATGTTCATGGATTGGAAGAATTAATATTGTTAAAATGTGCATACTACCCAAAGCAATCAATAGATACAATTCCTGTCAAGACGCACTGGCATTTTTCCCAGAAGTAGAATAAACCATCCTAAAATTTACATGGAACCACAAAGACTCCCAAAGAGCCAAAGCAATCTTGAGAAAGAAGAGCAAAGCTGAAGGCATCATGCTTTCTGATTTCAAACTATATTATAAAGTGATTAAAATGAAAATAATATCATACTGGCAGATCAATGGAATAAAATTAGGAGCCAGAAATAAAGTCACACATATATCCTTAATTAAAATTAGATAATGGTGCCAAGTATACACATGAGGAAAGTAGCGTCTTCAGCACAAGTAAAAAAAATGAAACCACAATATTAAACCACTGATGAAAATTAACTCTAGATGACTTAAATATGACTCTAAACTCTAGAAGTCTTAGAAGATACATAGGAAAATATCTTCTTGACATTGGTCTTGGCGATGATATTTTTTGGATATGACATCAAAACACAGACAGCAAAAGCTGAAGTAAACAAAACTATATCAAATGAAAAAGCTTCTACTCAACAAATCAACAAAATGAAAAGGCAACCTATGGAATGGGAGAAAATATTTGCAAACCATAGATCTGATGCACTATAAGTTGTGATATATATCACAACTTATACAACTCAATAGCAAAAAAAATCCAATCCAATTAAAAATGGGCAAAGATCTGAACAGACATTTTTCTGAAGAATACATGTAAATGGCCAATTGGTACTCAAAATCACTAATCATCAGGCATATGCAAATCAAAACCACAATGAACTATCACCTCATACCTGTTAAAATGGCTTTTATCAAAAAGACAAGAGATAACAAGTGTTGGTGAGAATGTGGAAAAAGGAAACTCTTGTATGCTTAGGGTGGGAATGTAATTTGTTATAGGCATATGGAAAATAATATGCAAGTTCCTCAAAAATTTAATAAAACTACCATATTATACAGCAATCCCATTTCTGGGTATATATCTGAAGGAAATGAAATCAGTATCTTGAAGAAATATCTGCACCCTCCTGTTCATTGTAGCTTTATTCACAATAACCAACATATAGAAACAACCTAAGTGTCCATTAATGGTTAAGGAAGATGTGAGATTATATATATATATATATAATGGAATATTATCCAACCATGAGAAAAAAGAAAATCTTGCTATTTACAACATTGTTGAACCTAGAGGACATTATGTTAAACATAATAAGCCAGAGTTAGACAAACACTTCATGATTAAACTTGTATATAAAGTCAAAAAAGAAAAAAAGAAAAGGTCAAATTCATAGAAGCAGAGAGTAGAATGGTAATTATCAGGGGCTTGCAGATGCGGGGAATGAGGAGATGCTGGTCCAAGGCTATAAGATGAATAATTCTGAAGATCTAATGTACAGCATGATGACTGTAGTTAGTAATAATGTATTGTATAGCTCAAGTTTGTGGGGAGAGTAGATCGTAAGCATTCCAGCTACAAAAAAAAAAGTATGTGAGGTGATTAATGCGATTTTGAAAATCATTTCCAAATGTATATGTGTACCAAGTCATTCCATTGTACACTTTATAGATACAATTTTATCAATTATACTTCAATAAAGTAGGAAGGAAAACCTATAATAGACATACAAAAGATAAGGAGATAAAAATCAAAGTAAGTAACTGTAAAACATAATCAAATAGCAAAGGAAGTCATCAAAAGTGGAAGAGATTGAAAAACAATTGCAAAACAGAAGACAATTAGCCAAATGTGAATAGTGAGTGTTCACCTATCAATAATCCCTTTAAATATAGATGGATTAAACTTGCCTATTAAAAGGAATACAGTACCTGAATAGGTAAAAAACAACTCACCTTAGGTTTAAAGACACAATAGGCTAAAAGTGAAGGAATGGAAAAAGATATTCCATGTGAATGGCAACCAGGGAATGTTGGAATGGCTATACTTCTATCAGAAAAAGAAATGGACTTTATGTCTAAAACTGTCTCTGGAGACAAAGAAGGTCATTATATAATAATAAAAGAGTCAATTCAACAGGAAGATGTAGCAATTTTCAACATACATGGATCCAACATTGGAACTCCTAAATATATAAAGCAAATAGTGACAGATCTAAAGAGGAGAAATTGACAGCAATACAGTAATATTAGGAGACTTCATTACCCCACTTTGAATAATGGATAGAACACCCAGACAGAAATTCAGGAAAGAAGCTCTAGATTTGAACAACAATATAAACAAAATGGACCTAATAGATATATACAGAATTTTCCACCCAACAGTGTACATTCTCCTCGACTGCACATGAAAGATTCCATACAGTATCTTTCTCAACCACAATGGAGTAAAACTAGAAATCAGTAACAGCAAAAAGAATGGGAAAATTCACAAATACATGGAAAGAAAACAGCACACTCTCAAACAATTGGGTCAAAGAAGAAAGCGCAAGAGAATTTTTAAAAATATCTTGAGACAAATGAAAACAAAAACACAATGTAACAAAATTTATAGATGCTGCAAAAGCAGTGGGAAGAGGGAAGTTTTCAGTAACAAATGCCTACATTAAAATAGAAAATCTTATATAAACAACCTAACTTTTTACCTCAAGGAACTAGAAAAAGAGACCAAGCCCGAAGTTAGAAGGGAGGAAATAATAAAGATTAGAACAGAAATAAATCAAATAGAGAATAATAAAACATCCTATTCCACCATCTCACTAACAACAGTCTATTTTTCAAGTTTATGCCCATGCTGGGTTTTCTTTTTCTAATTTCTTAAAGCAAAACAGTGAGGTGATATATAGTCTATTCTTTCTTTTTTTTTTTTAAGATTTTATTTATTTATTTATTTGACAGAGAGAGACACATCAAGAGCAGGAACACAAGCAGGGAGAGTGGGAGAGAAAGAAGCAGGCTTCCCGTGGAGCAGGGAGCCCCATGCAGGGCTCGATCCCAGGACCCCGGGATCATGACCTGAGCTAAAGGCAGACGCTTAACAACTGAGCCACCCAGGCGCCCCTATTCTTTTCTATTATATCTATATAATGGTAAAATTTCCCTCTCAGCACTACTTTAGTATCATCTTACAAAATTTTATTTAAAATGTTTTTTTATCATTTAATTCAAAAGACTTAATATCTTTTTATTTATTTATTTTTTATTTTTTAAGTAAGCTCCATACCCAGTGTGGAGCCCAACACCAGGCTTGAACTCGCAGCCCTGAGATCGAGACCTGAGCTGAGAACAAAAGTCAGATGCTCAACTGACTGAGCCACCCAGGCGCTGCTTTAATGTTTTTTTTTTTCTTTTAAAGATTATATACTTTAATTCCATATCCTGAGTGTTTAATATTCCAAGTATCCCATGTCCAGTCTACTAGGTGCCCTAAGTGAAGGAATAAAATTACCAGTTATGAAAAAATATATATTTCATGTTTTCTCCTTTGATTTCTTCTTTATCCATGGGCTAGTCAATAAAGCTGAATTTTGTGAAGAGACCTGGTAACTGACAGAGTCTTCTTTATTGTTTCAAGTTAAGTTATACATAATTTGAGGATCATCATTTTGGTCTTAGAAGATAAATGAATGTAATGTGTTGATCTGTGTCAGATCCATCGAACTCCATGTATCCATATGGTTTTAAACACCCAGTTATGATGACAGACATGTCAAATTCTCAGAGCTGTGGTAGCTATGGTAGTAAATTCTCTGAGATCATCACCTGATCTAAGATAACCCAATTAGTTAACTGAATGCTGGGGTTGCTAAAGAGATCCTGAGTACACAATATTTAAAACAAGTGCCTGGAAAGGATCCATTGCTGGTATCGTTCTGGCATGCTGTAGGATTCCAGATCCATTAGACAAATAAATTTCTAATAATTTCCTAGAAGGGATTCTGAGCATTCTAAATTTTGCTTCTTCATTCCAAAAAAAAAAAATTTTAATGAACTATCCTGACTTAATATCTTTGGAAACTCATAGCTTATTTTCTCTGTCACAAGAATTTGGGTGATTTGGATTTTCTGGGTTTTCATTTATAAATGACTCCTTATTTTTTATATTGTTATATTATTTGAGTCTTAATAAAAATGCTTATTTACACGCTTATCTTTTCCTTATACTGTCTCCCTTTCAGAAAGATGTTTAAAATCAGATATAACAATCGAAAATGGATTTTTTTCTGAATATGAATTTGCATATCCCTTGAATAAAGAAACACAGTATCAGTGTAAACCAGGATATGTAACACCAGATGGTAAAACTTCAGGATCAATTACATGTCTGCAAAGTGGATGGTCACCTCAACCCTCATGTATTAGTGAGTAATTTTATGTTCATATTCATTTTCCTCATGATCGTTGTGCAAAAGTTTATTTTAACTTAAATCTTTTCTGAAGGGGAGGGGCTGAGGTGGTTCCCATTTGAAAAGATAAATGAAAAAATATATAATTTTTTTTACTATTAAGATTAATCACTTGTAGGGTGGAATATCAGTCTATCTTTCAGTTCAAGTTTTCTTCCACTTTAAAACATCCTGTGATTTAATTAATTAATTAAATTAAATTAAACGTTTTGTGATTTGGAAACTAGATAGGGAGACTTATGTGTATTCTCCTATAAACTCATTTATTTTTGGCTGACATCTTTGTGCCTATGTACCTGTTTTTAGGTGATTAAACTTTTATGTCAGTCTTTTTTCCTAGACACAAAAGTTATGTTTTTAAGTCAAGATCTGGGTCCATAGTGCATAATTTTAATTTAACCTGTAGAATTTACATGTTTGATAATCCAGGGTAGGTCCTCTTCTAAAAAATCCTCTGCCTTAGGAAATCTTCATAAACATCTAATTAGTAGAGACAGAAATGCTTCTAGGTGGTACCAAATGCAGCTGTGTTGAAAGATTTCCCTGTCCCTAGGTATTTATGAAGATTTTCTAAGAACAATTTGCTCAGTTTATCTTATACTCCAAAGCTACATAGTGATCTTTTGCACTGATATTTAGCATCATTTTAAGTAAAGTGGATATTTGAATATCCATTTCTACCATTTCCACTTCCTTATTTTTTTCATTTTCCATGCTTACTATGGGCACTAGCCATAGGAAAAAAAATGATAAAAGTTGTTCCCATATCGAACTCATTTTATATTAAATTGTAATCAGTTATCCATTAAAACACTCTTATTATAGAAGAGAACATCTCTGTCTCTTTTTTCACTAGTTAGTTTTGCTTTCTTTTTTAAAGCTTTAAGGTAGCTGGCTACATTACACAGTATAATATTTGAGATGAATTATTTAAACCTTTAGTAACATCATTCTAGTATAGTGTTAGCAAAAATTGAGACTTTTAACACTTTACTTCCTTATAACAAATTATAAACAATAGAGTTATCTCTCTGTTCAATCTTGGTAAGTAGAAAAGAATACACAGCCATTAGGAATATATTTTGGTAAAAAAAATCAGGATATGAGCTTTAGAAATTATTATGTTGTAGATTTTTATAGAATGTTTAAAAATTTACTTGCATTGTTGAAAACTAATCTTATTCAACTAATCTGGCCCATTTGTCACACTGCTGATGAGTATGTCATCTTAATTCACAAAATGCTATTCAGCTTTGCTAGAAAAAGTATGATACATCTGTAATGGCCTATTTTATTACAAGCACGGGATAAACACATAAGTATAATTGATTGAAAAAAGTGTTCTTAGAATAAATTTTTCACAGTGTTCAAGTGATAAGAAAAACGCTGTGTAGAAACATATTTTTTTCACTTTGAGTAACTTTTTCTGGACAATGATTTATCACTGGTATTCTTAGATTCTTTTAATACGATACATAATTTATTAGTACATACTAATTGATAAATTAGTTTTTTTTTACCTCCTTTTTTTACCTCCTTGGGATGAGACTTAATTACATTGTCCATTAAATAATATTAGAAGTGAAACCTTCAATTGTATTATGCATTAGAATCTTGTGATGTGCCGATATTGGAGAATGCCAGAATCAAAATCAATGGCACATGGTTTAAACTCAATGACAAGTTGGACTATGAATGCCATGACGGATTTGAAAGCAGAGATGGGCGCACAGGTTCCATAGTGTGTGATAACGATGGTTGGTCTCCTAAACCAATATGTTATGGTAAGTGCCGTTTTATCAGGTATTCTTGTTTTCAGGATTGACAAAATTAATAAAATGTGTTTAAAATATTCCATTTTGAACAAATTTGCATTATTTAAAGTCACTTTTAAGAAATAATGACTAAAATCAGGTGTCTCTTGATTTAATGTAAACTGGGAGAACAGGGTGTTTTAAAGCCCAAAGACAATATCTATCTAATGTACACAGTACATTAATGTTTCCTATGGGTCATATACATGATAGATTTGTAAATAAAGTGTAATTGTGCTTGTTACTCTAAATGCAGGCTTTCATATTATTTAAAACGGGGTTCTTTTAGTGTATGGTGTTAAGAAAACCAAAATTAAAGTTTCTTACAATTTCCTCAGCTATTTTGCTCCTGAGTTTCTGCTTTTACACCTTCTACCTTGAGTGTTAATTTCTTCAGATCCCAAAAGCTCTTTCTTTTCTGACTTTGACAAGTTCTGTGGACTATTATTACATGAATCTCTTTCATGTTTGGGAATCCACTATTTTCCAGGAAGAGGAGTAGGACTTGAATCTGTGGGAAACTTGAGTGGATTAGTGTTCCACGCTAAGGGAACAGTATGTGCAAAATTTTGACAACAAAACAATATTTGAGAAATATCAGGGTGAGCGGATTCTACTCAAGATGTGGGAGAATTTTATGAACTGATACTGGATAAGAGACAAAGAAAGGATTATTCAGGTTATTTTCAAGGCATGTCAGCATTTAGATTAATTTTATGGTTGATAAAAAGCCATAAAGAAGTCTTAAGGAAAGAAAGAATATAACTGTATCTAGATTTTTGAAAAGTTTTTTTTCATATGTTGTACTTGTGGTGGAGAAGAGAAGATTCAGGATCTTATGCAGGGTGAGTAAGTGTGGGGATTGGGATAGGGTGATGGCTGACGAGATGCAAAGCAGAACAGATTAGAGATCTAGTTTGTTGGTAGAAAGCATAGCTGATGTTTACTAAATATTGGATGCAAGAGAGAGTAATAATCAAGGGATTCACATGCTTGTTTTAAATTTTTTTTCATAAGCAAGCAGGTAAATGGCAATGCCTTTTTGTAAGGTGGTGCTGACAGGAGAAAGAGCACTTTGGGAGGAACATCACGACTTTTGACTTGAGCATATTATGGTTGAGCTGCCCATGGACAATCAAAATTGGATATGTAAACTACAGAGTTAAATATATATGTCAGAGATATATATTTGGAAATATCATCCAATAAATGATGATATCAAATTGGTTAAGAATACAGAATAGAAAGAGAAGGGAGCTCAAGACTGGGCCCTGAAACATTCCAATGTTTAGGTGTCAGGCAGAAGAGAAATAGGTGGCAAAGTAGATAGAAAAAAGGAGGACCCAGACAACAGGGAGAAGAAAACATTTTGTAATGACTTCTCATAGTGTGGAGAGAAGAAAATGATTAAAGGATAAGGAAGTATAAGTGAATCCTGTGGAGTCAGCCTGGTCAATTCTATCATTTATAAAATTCCAATTCCATCATTTACTAAATTCCAATTCCATCATTGATTAAACATGTATCTTAGGGCAACAACCAAGCTTATTTGAAGCTTTGTTCACTCTTCCTCATCTGCAAAATGTTTTAATAATTACAAATGCTCTAATATGTCAAAGGATTTGTTTTTTGTTTTAGTATGATTCTAATATTTAAATTCCAGTTTTTAATTTTATAAATTTATTAGCAAGATAGGAGGGTTACAAATAAGAAAAATGCATTTTTTATAATATTTAGGAATGTCACAAATATCACAAACTTGGCAAATTTGAAGGGATAATTTTACATATTCCTAATTTGAATCAGAATAATCAATAATTTATTCATAGAAGGTGTAAATTATAGATTCAATAAGAATAGATAGTTGTATATTATATAAATATTCAGGACACCTAGAATAAGCCTAGTTATGTGGCCTTGAACATATTTCTTTATTTTGTTTCATGTTTCAGTTTATGATTCAGTTTGATTTCTTTACTAATATAATTAATATGATATACTATGAATTAAGCAATTTTAATAGTTACTTTAAACAACATTAGAAATACCTTGTGTGTGTTCTGGTTCTCCAGTTATATTTACATTAAACAAAAATACCAATTCTTATTTGAGTGCAATTTTAAAATTGTAGCATCACTTTTTTATTGTTATGTTAATCACCATACATTACATCATTAGTTTTTGATGTAGTGTTCCATGATTCATTGTTTGTGCATAACACCCAGTGCTCCATGCAGAACGTGTCCTCTTTAATACCATCACCAGGCTAACCCATCCTCCCACCCCCCTCCCCTCTAGAACCCTCAGTTTGTTTTTCAGAGTCCATCGTCTCTCATGGCTCTTCTCGCCCTCCCATTCCCCCCCTTCATTCTTGCCCTCCTGCTATCTTCTTTTTTGTTTTTTTCTTAATATATATTGCATTATTAGTTTCAGAGGTACAGATCTGTGATGCAACAGTCTTGCACAATTCACAGCACTCACCATAGCACATACCCTCCCCAGTGTCTATCACCCAGCCACCCCATCCCTCCCACCCCCCCACCACTCCAGCAACCCTCAGTTTTTTTCCTGAGATTAAGAATTCCTCATATCAGTGAGGTCATATGATACATGTCTTTCCCTGATTGACTTATTTCACTCAGCATAACACCCTCCAGTTCCATCCACGTCGTTGCAAATGGCAAGATCTCATTCCTTTTGATGGCTGCATAATATTCCATTGTATATATATACCACATCTTCTTTATCCATTCATCTGTCAATGGACATCTTGACTCTCTCCATAGTTTGGCTATTGTGGACATTGCTGCTATAAACATGGGGGTGCATGTACCCCTTCGGATCCCTACATTTGTATCTTTGGGGTAAATACCCAGTAGTACAATTGCTGGATCCTATGGTAGCTCTATTTTCAACTTTTTGAGGAACCCACATACTGTTTTCCAGAGTGGCTGTACCAGCTTGCATTCCCACCAAAAGTGTAGGACGGTTCCCCTTTCTCCACAACCCGTCAACATCTGTCGTTTCCTGACTTGTTAATTTTAGCCATTCTGACTGGTGTGAGGTGGTATCCCATTGAGGTTTTGATTTGGATTTCCCTGATGCCAAGCAATCTTTCTTTGGAAAAATGTCTGCTCATGTATTCTGCCCATTTCTTGAATGGATTCTTTGTTCTGTGGGTGTTGAGTTTGATAAGTTCTTTATAGATTTTTGATTACTCGCCCTTTATCTGATATATCATTTGCAAATATCTTCTCCCATTCTGTCGGTTGTCTTTTGGTTTTGTTGACTGTTTCTTTTGCTGTGCAAAAGCTTTTTATCTTGATGAAGTCCCAATAGTTCATTTTTGCCCTTGCTTCCCTTGCCCTTGGCCATGTTTCTAGGAAGAAGTTGCTGTGTCTGAGGTCAAAGAGGTTGCTGCCTGTGTTCTCCTTTAGGATTTTGATGGACTCCTGTCTCACATTGAGGTCTTGCAACCATTTTGAGTCTATTTTTGTGTGTGGTGTAAGGAAATGGTCCAGTTTCATTCTTCTGCATGTGGCTGTCAATTTTCCCAACACCATTTGTTGAAGAGACTGTCTTTTTTCCATTGGACATTCTTTCCTGCTTTGTCAAAGATTAGTTGACCATAGAGTTGAGGGTCCATTTCTGGGCTCTCTATTCTGTTCCACTGATCTATGTGTCTGTTTTTGTGCCACTGCCATACAGTCTTGATGATGACAGCTTTGTAATAGAGCTTGAAGTCCGGAATTGTGATGCCGCCAGCTTTGCTTTTCTTTTTCAACATTCCTCTGGCTATGCGGGGCCTTTTCTGGTTCCATACAAATTTTAGGATTATTTGTTCCATTTCTTT